>NC_061111.1:91451192-91751192 GCF_002878395.1 Capsicum annuum
AAACATACATATGTATTTACGATGTACATATCATATTTATATTAAACAGTAACAAATATAACTATACTATATATCTTCATATGTATTTGCGAAATACAAAAGTGACTCATATAAAATAAGAATATGCATATGGATCAGGTATGAATTCTATAAATACATATGTAGAGCTATATATATATTATACGGTGTTGGATTTGTATTTAAACTGTACATACTATATCATTTTAGAGGATAACATATATACTTATATGTTTTCTTTTACTGTTTAAGATATATTTTTTTATTACCTTTTTGTATATGTATATAATTGTCATTTTATTATAGAGATTTTATGTCATATATGTTTATATATACATGTGAGTCAGATATGTATTTCTGTAAATACATATGCATGTTTTTTTTTTTTACCATAAATACATATGTAGATCTGTATGTCTATTTATTTTGTATATGTATATATCATATAGATATTTGTATTTTAAAAATAAAAGATAAGGATAGAAGAGTAAAATAAAAAACAAAAGAAAAAAAAAAAAAGAAAAATAAATTAAAAGAAAAGAAAAAAAGATTAAAAAAATGAAAAAACTAAAAAAATAAATAGTTAGAGATATAAGAGAATGATATTTTGAAATTTTGAAGATCATGGAAATAATAATCTTTATATTGATTTTGATTTGGAAAAGGAATCTACTAATATAAATAAGAGTAATTTATGAGAATTTAATTAGATTAGATAATTATTTCTTATTTAACTCAACTAATTTGAGTAAAATAAGGACAGAAAATTTGTTGTATATGTATTTGTATAACAACAGTTTACTTAAATACAAAATACAATTTGCTATTTTTCGTAATTGTGAAACTGTTGCTATAAAAGTTGCAATTAAGACTCTATAGTTGCTATTTCTGAAATTTCCCCTTTAATTTATTTGAGAATATTATGGCTCTTTATAATTTGTATTTTCATTTGCATAAAAAATATTTCAATAGTCAAAGATTTTTTTTCCATATAATTTATATATTTGAAAATAATGTAAAAATTATTCTAGATCATAATAATTAATAATTTTAAAAAAAATATTTGACTCTCAAGATTTCACTTGTGTCACATAAATTAATGTTCAAAAGGTATCATGATTTTTTTGTTCTAATTTATGTGACACAATTCAAATTTTAAAGTTAATCAATTTTATTTTCACTTGAAATTTGGAGATAAAATCTTTAAATTTTTTAAAATAATATCTACATATTATAAAGTTACATGAAAAAATACAACAAGTCATAACAATTGATAATTCAAACTATTTAAAAGATATATCAAAAAAATTATGATAGAAGAAAAACTTTATTAAATCACAAAATTTGAAAGATGTCGTATAATTTGGGAAAAAAATATTATTTACATTTACAAATAATGTTGACAGATTAACATTATAATTTTAAAAAATACTAGTTTAAGGTACGTCGTTGCACGTATATTTGATATTAAAGAAGAAAATTACACGTAAACTAAGCAACGATTTGTTACAATGTAAAATTTAATTTACAGATCTATTGTATAAACTATGCATCAACAAACTATTCCGCTAGTTCATGCAAGTGTAGACTTCATCGAGTCCTACTATATCTCACAATTTTTTTCTAATTTTATCATCAGCTTGATCACTAAATAATTAACATCTTCGAGCGTTTTAGACAACCCCAATCTCCCAGAATCTATATTTCTACTCCAAAGAGAAAAATGACTCCTAACTAAAACTTTGTAATGTTCCTTTATTGTCCTTATATGGTGTCACTATTTATACTATAATTTTTTTTTTTATACAAATACCACTTTTAGCATTATTCTATTAATTGAATGTGATATCAATTTCTACAAATAATAATAAAAAAAGTTCATAAGAAACGTTTTTATTATATGCAACAGAGCCTTATCCACAATTATTGTGGTCCACCCGTTTTAGAATCCCTCATGCATTTTAAGAGCTTTAGTGTACCCACCTGTTACTATGTAACCTAGCTCGTATTTTCATAATAGAAAAAAGATTTGTCATTATTCAATACAAAATAAAAAAAGAATTTTCTATTAATTAATCTATTCTACATGTGACAAAGACGTTTTTGAGTTAGATACCAAAGAATTGCAATGATTTATTGCGAGGAATCATCTATCATAATGAAATCAATTTTGACTGCCCGGTACTCCTTTAGGCTACTATTTTAATAAAATTATTAATTTCAAATGTTAATATTTTTTACATGTTATTCTTGTGTCAAATAGATATTGACGTGTCACACTTTTGATTTACACATATACAAATTATTTTATGACTTTTATCATTATTATTTATTAATTTAACTATTCTACATAATTTATCAATATTTATTAAGTCTTTTTCGTAATATGCACACTCACATTTTTTAAATATATTATTTTTGTTTTTATTTATTATTATTATTACTATTATTATTATTGACAATCTTTATAATAATTTTACGTAGCATTCATAGGGACATCCTATTTTATTACATTTATTGAACTAACAGCTACGTTTATTTAATTTTTCTTTCTTGTATTTAATTTCTAGCCATTTTTATTTCAATTGATATCAATTTTAGTTAAAATTGAATATCAATTAGGTACCTATTTAAATCGCAATTTAGGACCTATTTTTAAATACCTTAATCTCAGTCGTTGATCAAAGTTGATCCAACGACTGAGATCAACTCAATCTAATTCTTTTAAGCCAATACCCTAAGCCAAATCCATTTTCAACAAAAATAGCCACCGACCTTTCTCTCTCTATCTCCCTCTCCTCTCTATCTCTTCTCTCTAAAAGCAGTCATATCACCGCCGCCAACCGCCGTCAAAGCCGGCCACTTCCCCTTCCTCTCCAGTCGCGAACCACCGTCGCCGTCATGAACCCCAACAGCCATGGCCGCCGCTCTCTTCTCTCTCTCCGGCGAACCAATCGCCGCCGCCGAACAACCAACAACGCGAAACCATCGCCGACCAGGGACCAGTCCCGTTGCACCGCCTTTACCACCGCCACCAAATCCCTCGGCTCTCCATCGCCAGCCGCCACAACAACCAGCCGCCCCTACGTTCTCCTTTCAAGCCACCAGCCGCCGGCATAAGCTCGAACCAGAGCCGCCCCCAGCGAAACTGCAGCTGCCGCTTCCGTCCCCCCTTCCCCGTACATTCTCGCAACACCGGAAGATAATGGGTTCTCAAGAACCCATCCCCAGATTTAATTCCGTTTTTAATTTTTTATGCTTATGTCTCAAATCATTTCTACCCTTTGGTTTGGTTGCCGAGGTTGATAATATTGTGTTGAAATTTGTTAAAATTTTTAACATTTTGGTGACTTACGTGTGTCTGAAATATGTGAAAATTACTTCAAATTCATGGTCTTCCTATGCTAACTTTTACACATACATTTGTAGGATTATTTTGTTTGATTGCACTTAGCATGATTCATGTCAAAATGCTGCACCCCTGTTCTCTCTCCCTTTAGATATGTCATATTTTGCCCTTTTTAAATTTAACTAGTTACTCGCTTGTCCATGGAGAATCCAACGGGTAATGAATTGTGATATTTAAACATTTATGGTAAATAGTTGTGTGATTAAGCTGTATTGATTAACTTACTCACTTTTTGAATAATGTGATAGTCTCGTTACTATTTATTTATGGTGAAAATTTTCAAGATCACGTGGGATCTCTCTTGGGTATTTGAAGAATCGCCGGAAAGTTCATGGAGGAGGGCTGCACTTTTTCTTTCTTTGTTCATTTATTAATTTTCGATTCATAGTGTTGTAATAACTTTGTATAAACGTTATTATTATTGTATAATTATTGGGGACTGCATAGGGCGTAGACTTACGTGCTCTATGAATAGTATAGATAGACACAACTTAGGTTTTCTGTTTGTTACGTGCTACGTGAATTATTTAGGCACACAATCTTGGAACTTATTAACATATGAATCGTTTAAGCAGTCAATTTAAGGTTTATTAATTTATCCGCTTAGAATTCTTAATTTTAGGATTTAATTGAATCCGGCTTCATAAATTAGATTGACATTAAGCTTATCAATATATTTTGTATGTTGACATATTGAATTAGATTTAACCATGTTAATATATTTTTAGCATATCAACGCATTAAAGTGACTTTAAGCATGCCATTATATGTTGTAGCATATTAATACAAAATAAGGCATGTCAATGTTTTAGAGTTCGTTAACATAAAACTCCTGCATATTAATATATATTTTAGCATGTTAAACAGTAGGTTTAAACAATTTTCAGCATGTTAGACATTGGGCTTAAGTAATCTTAATATGTCGTCGTATAATTTAGCATGTTAACACGAGTCTAAGCATGTTAGTACTCTTGAGCATGTTAACAATTAATTTTCTGCATGTTAATACATTTCAGCATGCCAAAATAGTAGAGTTCATGCATGTTAGCATGTCAATATTAAATTTTTAGCATGTTAAAACTGTGTTTCTGTATAAAACCACTAATGTCCAGCATGTTTAAGCATTCTCAGCATGTTAAATTATAGATTAAGTATGTTATTGTTTCTTTTCAACACATTAATGCAATTTCAGTATGTTAACATGAAATTATTGCGCATTAGCATATTTTTCAGCATGTTAGAACTAATTTTAAGCATTGTTAGCATGTTCGACATAAATTTCCGCATGATAGTATATGTTCATTATTTTTTCACTTGTCTCACAATAAATTAATGGGTATCATTTCCTCACGTATTTACCTTATTTCGACATGTTTGTTTGCTAATCTTGTTTGAAATAATTGGACAATTATTTCTCATCAATAACAATTACTTCTCGCATAGATACCATATCTATAGGCTTAACTATCTTTTTCACAATAAATTCTATCACGTTAGCTTTGACCACATTGTTATAAATGTTTTGACAGGTGCTTTTCAATGAATAATTGTGTGATCCCATAGATATCATGCCCATAGGTTGATTAAACAAAATAAGTAATTATTTTTCTTTACATTAATCAACTTTAATTAACCAAGAGGCTAACTTGGGACAACTATGTGCTACGTGATGCCCTGCTTGTTATGCGCTTCGAGTCCTAGGCAATATAGCTTTATTTTGTCTAGACCACAAAAATCAAAATAGCAAAATCTAATGCCTCTTGGACTGTAGGTACTCTGAAGATGTTAGTTTTATATTTGTCCTAGAACGCCTTTTGATTTGACATCCAGCCTAGGTGAGGCGGGACGCGTAGTCATTCGGAAGTGATGATTTCCAACAGACATTAAAGGTAAGACATATGACTTGTCTAAGAGTTTGGCCAATGGGTTGGATGATTATTAAACAAGTTGGGGTTCTGATCCGAATGTTACCAAAAATTTTCCTTCTTTTGAATTATTCTTTCCCTTACATTTACTTTGCATGTTTATTTATTCTAAAATTTATATAAATACACAACTTATGTTTTCAATATTACAAAAAATCCCAATTCTCTAAACATATTACAAAAATCCCATATATACACAGAATGCTATGTATATATCGGCTATGTTATGTATATTAATAGGGAGAGAGAGTAAAGTAATTAAAAAAGTGAGAGAGAGAGTATAATTACTTTTAAAAAGTTGGTATTTATATTTTTTATACTTATTTATTTGGGGTAGTTAGTTACATAAGCAGTCCCCTTTGTTATAATTTATATCACTTCTCTCTCATCGTTTGTCTTATTTACAGGTTTTAGTGACTTTTACCACTTAGATAATTAATAATTAGAAATGATGAAATAACATGTGTTTTTATTACTTTATCACTTAGTTAACAATTAAGTTAAAAATAAGCGATTTTTATTTGATCACATAGAATTCCCACGTAAAATACGAATTCGATCGGAAAACCACCTTTGTGAACCTCAAAAGATGCCTAACACCTTTTTTTTGAGGTAATCTGAACCCTTATCCGAATTTCTGGTGAATTAGGATAAAAAACAAAATAGGTTTGTAGTAGCCTAGATCGGTGCCCTAACACACCTTAATTCGTTAGGTGATGACTCTTCACACTCCTCCTTTAAATAGTCCCAAAAAGAGTTTGTCACGTCGAATCTCACTTTTTGCGAGAAAAATGGGGCGCGGCAGTTCTTTTTCTTTTTCATCTCTAGTTCTTTAGGTGTCAATTGCTTTCTTTCTGATGCTATTGCCGCCTCCTATCAAATACTCTAAAATCAAGCTCAATAGAAAAAATCACAATGTGCATACATCACAAAATAAGTATCAAAAAATTGAAAATTTTACCTATGATTTACAATTTTTCATTGTCTTGCGTAATTTACCTTCCAACT
Organism: Capsicum annuum; assembly: GCF_002878395.1. Lineage (NCBI taxonomy): Eukaryota > Viridiplantae > Streptophyta > Magnoliopsida > Solanales > Solanaceae > Capsicum > Capsicum annuum. Next base: position 91,457,553 of record NC_061111.1, read on the forward strand.
CAACCTACCATGAATTTTAATAAACAATAAAATAAGCACAAAGGCATCAAATTTTTGAATACAAAGTTGGTGAATATACCAGAAAGTTAACCATAATTTATAACTTACTGGTTATTAAAGGACAATCAAGAAAACAACTTGAAAAGGAACAAATATTCGAAAGTAAGATTTTAGCTACATTAATTCTTCTAATATTAAATATAAACATATAGTTTCATCTCTAAGATCTGTAACTTCCATTAGCTCATTTGAAGTGCTTCTATGTCTATACACACATACATACGAATTCATTAGATTATCACTAGTAGATGAATTTGACTCCAACTCACTATCAATCAGAAACGGTCTCTAACAATAGAGAAGAGTGGTCCGCGGCTTAAGTTCAACAAATTCAAAAACTAAGTTATACACCTACATGCATATAATATATACACAACCATATGCGCGGGCATATGTGTGTGTATAATTTGGGGTAAGAGGTCACTTTTTTTCATATGAAGTCATTTGTTTCGTTGATAGCATCCCATGGATTGAGAAAATGAAAAGTTCAAACTGCTAAGAAATATAAATGAACTCCATACAAAGAATAAACTGAAGATATAGAAAGATGATTAAAACTATATGACTATCTTGACAATTTACAGAAATTTGGGGTAAATGATCACTTCTTTAATTTATTTTGATAAGAAGAATGTAAAAGTTCTACATTTCAAAGTATACTATTGCTTCAGAAAATTTTGGTCATCAGAGAAAGTTTACAATGTTCTCGGACAAACCATCAGAAACTATGCCATTTTGATTGAAAAAAAAAATGATTTGCAGCTTCGGCTATTATTTTTTAGCAATTATTTTTACTTTCTTGCTGACAGAGTGTGCTTTGGAACAAGAAATACTGTCATTCTTGGTTGAGGAGTGTGATGGGTCATCTGTCGAGTTTTTCTGAAACGACCTAGATTTAATGTTTCTAAAAGAAGAGTTATCTTTTGATCCAACCCTGCACCATTCCTGATTGTTTATACTTACACAATATTGGGCCGCAAGTAGATAACTTTACGAAAGATGAAGTAATATCGGCCTACACAAGGAACTAGGATTTATTTAATTGGTGATTTTATTATTGTGGTAGTTAAGTCTTAAGAGCATAGTTTACGAAACCTCTCTCTTTAAGTGTTCTAGGACTTTCATCACTGGACTATCAAGTCCATAGAGTATAAGAGCATGTGAAATTAACCCAGAAAAGAGCAACCATTCTTTTGCACCTACTTTGTCCCAATTATATTTTATTCTAACAATAGGTTGTTAGTAAGTCGATGCTATAAATAAAAACAATGTAAAAATATAAAATTATTGATAAATAGGTCCAGCCTATTGCAGGATATGCTTCAACTTTTACTATGTATAGTGATCAGTAGAAAATAATTTTTTTCAGAAGTCTTGTAAATGTTACTGTATATAGCTGTGTCAAAGATAACCCTGAGAAAGGTGATAGAAAAGATAATACCAAAAGAAACTCCATTTTCACGCTTGTCTTGGACCCGACGTGCCATTTTGGACTGATCGGGTTCATGCGGCGCACGACATCACTGAGAAATGGTACAAAAAGGAACTTCATTTCTTGGCTAGAGGACCACATTCAATAAGTAGAGATTAAAGTATGAAGTCCTCCTGTTAATTTCATCTTGGAGAAGGAACAAAAGAAGATCCAGATTTCTGTTTTATATTAAATAAAAAGGGTGAAAGTACTACATCTTTCTCAAAATAAGGTTGAAAGTACTTATTAAGTTGTAGATACAATATTTACCTTTGATTTTTTCAAAAGGTTCTGCAAAATCGCGTCTTGAAGGGACTCAGATACTTCTTTTTTTCAAAAGTGAGCAGCTCAGACTGGTCTTCTTCTTCGCTTCCAAAATTTGTATCGATACTGCTGTAGAAATCATACTTAGAGGGTGCGGTTCACACAAGAAAAGATAGCACCATCAGATAGTAAAACTAATCTGTAAGAGAGGTGAGGCATTGTGTCGTTCAATTAGTGATATTACTAATTAAAAATGTGATCACGCAGGATGTAATATCAAATATTGCTCCAGAGAATTCAAAGCAAAAGGAATATGATAAGCTATACTATAGTAATTAACAAATATAAGGTTATTATAATTTTTTGGTTTTTGATTTGTAACGACTTTGGGATTCGATTAATTCGAATTCGAATTCACGTCGAGAAAATCTACTTTAGAGATAAAAACTCTCGTTAGTCCTTTTTGAGATTTTTACCTGTTCGTCATTAGTCTCGACTTGTACGATCTCACCAGGTCTTTTGTCAAAGAATCCATTGAATTGCCTATGAACCTTTCTCTAACTTCATGTTCTTTCAAAAATATGGTTGGAATTTAGTGTCAAAAGACTTCAATGGATATAAAAGTTTATAACTGGAATAACTACTAACTAATCTGTTCCTCCTTTTTCAGTTTTAAAAGAGCCCCTTAGCACTTGCCTTTTTTAGTTTCAAAAGAGAGCCTTAGCACTTGCCTCAGACGACTTGTCGATGCTCATCATCTATAAGCGTTGTGTAACTTAGAACAATGTCACAACATTTCACCCTAGCAACAACATACGGAGTGTAATCCAACAAATGGGGTCTTGAAATGGTAGTGTAACCTAGAACAATATCACAGCATCTAACATCAGAATAAAAGTTAGCTCTATATAAAATAAGACAAGAATGTTTAACTACTATTAAAAATTTAGATAGGAAGAAGGTCCATTTAGCTGGTTGACAGTCAGTGTTAGCACATTAATCAATAACATACATACCTTGTCTTTTGATTTTGATTCAAGTTCTATCCGTTCTCTTTTTTCAGACATTGCTTGAGAAATGATAGAAATCATATTGACCATACATAAGAAAGATTACATGACAACCTGAGTCAAGTTTCATCTGTTCTATCTTTTCAGATATTCCCTAAAAGAGAAGAAAAACCATATTGACCATACATAAGAAAAGATTATATGACAATTCAATTGATCAATGAACTAGTGAGCAAGTCTAACCTTTTTCGCGGCTTCCTCTTGGAGCTTCGATAGCTTCGATCTAGTGACTTTAAGATTTGCAATAGTGTGATAGAGATATTCCTTAAATCTCTTTCGCAGGCATTCCTCAGAAGTAAATTGAGATACCCAGGAGTGCAACCTGACATTCATCGCTTTCTTCCGCTCTTGTTGGCATACCGATCTCTTTCTTTCTTCTATTTGATGTCTCGCATCTCAAAATTTTTTATCTTTATCCCAAATTACGTTATAATCAACGCTGAGTCGGACCACACAAAATATATATAGAGAAATATAAAATATAGAATAAACAAAAAAATAATTTTGACTTCTTCATCAACTAACTCACCATTTTTCAAAAAATATACTTGTATCAAAAGTTCTATATGCTAAAACCTCCATTAATCAACCAAAAAAAGAGCCAATCAAATTAAGTAACATGAGAGAACAAGTAATATTGTTGCTACGCAAATTTAGAGAATTAATATATATACCCGAATTAACAGACTCGACATATCTTTTTTTGCCAATAACCTACAAAGAAGAAGCTCTCACAATATCTTATTTGCGAAAATAAAGCTAATTCATGCTATACTTAAAACCTTCGAAGAAGATGTTATAAAAAAACAACTTAGAGTAGTTCAATAAAATACTCCTAAAAGGGAGAGACAACCGAAGATGGAGGGTTTTGTTTATATAGAAGTGTCCATCTATTTTTTTTATTTTAAATAAGCAAAATTTTTGAAAAAGTGACGAACTTTGGTAAAAATAGAATATTTGTCTCACAAACCAAATAGGAGACAAAGCTGGAAAAAGTCAAGTAGAAAAAAATTTCAGCTGAAATAATTACTTTTTAAAATATTTAATTAAAAAAAAATGGTGAATAAATGATTTAGTCTAAAACAAAATATTTTAATAAAGAAAAAAAAAGTACAAATGACATTTACAATGACCTTCGCACATTTAATATAATAGAGATTTCTACTATTCGATTTCATATTGTTAGGCATGTGCCTTGCACGGACGCCTCACAACTAATTTAGATGATAAGAAGTTGATCTATGTCTATATTGGTAAATTAATGTGAAAGTTGAGTATTATATTTTCTAAGCCACTAACAAACTACTTTCGAATAAGATCTCACTAGTTAGTCACTTTTAGCAAGAACTGGACACCTTGTCATCATATCTAACTTATCGGCCTCCGCACAGGCAGGTGTAACAATCCAATATATTTTTGTTCTTTCGGGTTCCAAATTGTAGTTTAGCATTATCATTGATTGGTAAAATAATTTATGACCTCGTTTGAATGATTTGGATAGAAACTTAAGGGGCTCGAGCATGATTCAGATTAGTTTTAAATTGAGAAAATCAACTTTATTGATGTCGTAATCGTGAGAGATTGGATGCGACTCAGCGGATTAGAGACTTGATCAAACTCTGTAATAGCGAGGATTCTAGATACAATCCTGACAGATAAAAACCATGTCAATGTTCAAGATTGTAATGTCTGGTTAGCGAAAAGCGAACGTCATTGTTTATTTGTTTTGAGGTAATTTGAGGTTTCTTTCCTAAGTTGAGGATTAGATTAGAATATCCATAATAAATTAATTAGAGATAAGCATTCAGTACCCCTCTAACTATGAATAAAGTTGCTATGACACATTTCAGCTTCACATGGGTCTTATTACCCCTGACTCAATTTTAGCATATTTTTGTCACCTTTTGTGCTGACATGACACCTTTATTACATAAAAATGTGATCCACATCAAAGGTGTCACGTCAGTTAAAAAGGTGTCACATCAACTAAAAAAGGTGACAAAAATACACTAAAATTGAATTCAGGGTTAATAGAATCCCTGTGAAGTTGAAGTGTATCGTAGTAAATTTAATCATAGTTCAGGTGTTATAAATGCTTTACTCTAATAAATTACTAGATTGTTTGCCTTATATTTTCGGAATAAAATAGATCAACAATTAAGTTGTGAGCATATGTTTGTGTTGTAGTTGTTTATGTGCCATTATTTGTATTGCACAAACTTTTCAAGTTTATGTAATCATGTTTAGAGAGGACGAAGTAGCCAACCCCACACTCATAAATTACTAGATTGTTTGCCTTATATTTTCGGAATAAAATAGATCAACAATTAAGTTGTGAGCATATGTTTGTGTTGTAGTTGTTTATGTGCCATTATTTGTATTGCACAAACTTTTCAAGTTTATGTAATCATGTTTAGAGAGGACGAAGTAGCCAACCCCACAAGCATGAGTGTTGCTTTGTTAGGATATACTATAAATTAGTTTATAGCATTTTTTATTAAACGATTATTTATTTATTTATTCAATTTAATAAATTATTAGATTAAATAGATCATTGTTATATATGTATTCTTAACTTATATAATTGATGATTTGGTGTATAGAGTTTAGCTTATACATAGAATATTAAATCATCAATTCTGATAAGTTAGAGTTATAGTTCACAATCATAGATAGAAATTTGGACAGACCATTAGAATAATTGTAGCACAAGATTAAATGTAATTTATCTTGATTACGAGGATAATATAGTTCTAACTTCTCGTGCTAGTGCATGTTGTATATATTGAACAGAATCGAGTAGATATAGTTGTTTTATACTGACCGATAAAAACATATTCTCTAAATTATTAAATATACTTATATTTTTAATCTTGATATAACTATTATGATCTATATATATTATTTATCATGTTGATCTATTAAAAGGTGAGATTCAGAGATAAGTAAATTTTTTGGATAAATTTGATGATAATAATATATATTTATGAAATAATAAGTTAGTTGACAGAATCAATTGAGTTTGGATGAGCAAAATTAGACGCCACGTAATAGCTTTCGTAGTCTCCGCGTGTGTCTTTAAATGCTCATATATGCATATGTGCAGATCTTTCTAAAAAGTTATTTCTTTATTAAATAAGGGTCAAAATTGTGCCTCTGCTTTTCGATGAGGAGCACCTTTTGCTCATTCAAAATGTGACAATTTTATGTCCTCAGCCTAAACAATGGGGCATCCTCCTTGCACCTAAGCCTGTCAATTGGATCGGGCTAGCTCGGTAAGCTCAATTCATTTAGATAACCCGATCCGGTGAGCCTTCGAGATACAAGGCAGTTGGTCCTTGGCTGGGCCGTCTATTTTGACAGGCCCGGTAAGCCTGATCTGGTCCAAACCCAGATTAGGCCCACCGATTTACCCCACCTAATATATTGATTTTTTTTTAATAATTATTGATGTTGTTGACTAAGCCTCCAACGGTCAAATAGACCGTTGGCCCAACAACTATAATGGCGTTTGGGAGCTCAACGACCATTTGACCAATTTTTCCTTTTTTAAAAAAAAATTAATTCAAAAATTTTCCTATAAATACCCTACAATTTTAAGTCATTTTTCACACAATTCTCTTTCTCTTAAATCTTAATCTCTCTCAAATATTCTAAATATCTCCTAAAGTGCTCAATTTTATTTTTTAATTTTGCGATTACAAATACAAGTGGAAGTTTTCTAAAGTCGCAACTTTCGGATACTTCCCAAATTTGGTATTGTCATTCCATCACTTACCTTTAATTTTTAGTTAGTGTATTAATTGCTGAATATTTATTTTTATTATTTTTGTGTTTTTGAATATTTTTTAGTTTATTTTATAATATGGATAAAATAAGAAACCTTGGTAAAAGTATCAAAAAATTTTATCCCGAAAGTGATAGTGGTAGTAAAAAACGAATTGGTGGCGGTTCTGATAGTGGCAGTTCAAGTAATAAATATACTTGTGTGTCTTCGGTACCGGTTAATCAACCTTTTGATGAAGAAATAGGTGTAGGTGCTCATGATATGAATTATGCAGAAGTTCAGAAAAATTATGGTATAGAAGAAGAAAATGAAGTAGATGCGGTTAATTTAGATGTAGAAGATGAAAATATTGGTGAGACACCCGAAGTAGAAAATGCAAATGTTAGATCTGAATCGGTTAATCTTCCTCCCTGTCCTCCCCGTGTCCTAAGAGCTCGTAGAAGAATTAGTATTGAATGGAAATTTTTTTACAAAAATAGAAGGAGATAGTAAGGTGCAATGCAATATTTATGAAATTATATATGAGCATAAAATCAGAGGCAATAAACGAGGTGCGGGTTCGTTGATGAGACATTTAAGAGATAGACATGCTAGAGAGTTATGTATTGCACAAGGTGGTGAGACTGTTGGTGGGCCAACACAAACTAGATTGAACCCAACAAGCGATCAATTAACTAAAAATTATAATAAAATGAAGGACCTGAAAGAAATAGCAAAAATGATAGCTGTGGGTTGTTTGCCTTTCACTTTTGCTTCTTCAGATGCTTTTATTCATTATATTCAAGCAAATTGTAATTCTATGTTTAATGGTATTTCTAGAAGTACTTGTTGGACCGATATATTTAGACTCCATGCACAATATATTTATTATTTATCTATATTATTAAAAAATATTCAATGTAGAATTGTTCTAACTTCTGTTCTTGATCGTGCTGTAAATAAAAATAATTATTTAACCATTACTTGTCACTGGATAGATAATAATTTTGTTATGCAAAAATGTATTCTAACTTTTTTGTATGATGAAGATCATAGACATACTAGAAAATTTATTTCTAAATCTATTACTAAAGTTGCAGAATATTATGGTATTGAAAAAAATTATGTATTATTTTTTATAATGCATCTAACAATATGGCTGATATTGACAAGTTACAAGCTGACCTTTCTTCGATGTTACCTGAAATATTTCATGCTAAATGTGCTTGTCATATATATAGCTTAATTGTAAAAGATGGTCTTGAATTTTTGGAGCTTTATATTAAAAAGGTCCGGCTTGCTGTTGGCTTTATTCAAGGAAATAATCAAAGAAAAAGAGTGAGAGAATCTAAAGTTCAATGTGAACAAAATGGATTTAGACCGATATTAATGTCTGAAGAATGTGATACTAAATGGAATGCTACTTATACTTATTTAAAAACTTGTCTTGCTTATAAAGTTCCTATTACAATGACTTTTAATCAATATTCTGATTCTTTTCCTGAGTTTATGCTACATGATTCTGATTGGGCTGCAATTGATGATCTTGTTAAGTTTTTGAAATTTTTTTATATAGCTACGGTTGAATTTTTCGGTGCTTACTATCCTACTATTTGCAATAATTTAGCTTATTTAGCCGACATTTCTTGTTTGCTTAAAGAATATAAGAATAGAGAAGTTTACAAAGAAATTGTTAGTGCTGTGTTTGCTAAATTTTAAAAATATTTTTATTCGTTTTCCCTAATTTACTTGGTTGGTGCTATACTAAATCCATGTATAAAATATAATATTATGTGCGACTTTAGTTCTATTATTTATACTTTCTTAAAGATAGAGCCTGAAGGAAAAACAGATTTATTTACGTCTATGAGTGATGCGGATATTTACATAGAAGCATTAAATGACCATTATACCAATTTATTTGATGTAGCTGTATCGATAAATATCACTCCACTGTCGCTCCTCAAGCTCTCGAGGAGCCATCATCTTTTAAAAGGCCGGCACATAGTGGTTTTCCTGATTACTTTTATGATTTAAATATTTGGGTCAGGGTTTCTCCTTCAACATACACAACAACTTCTCGGGAAGAGCTTAAGTATTATCTTCGACAACCGATAGAGGATCATAGAGCAAAGATTAACGCGTTGGATTGGTGGAAGAATAATGAAAGATAATATCCTGTGCTTTCAAGATTAGCTAAAGATATATTAAATATTCCAATGTCAACCCTTGCATTGGAGAGCACTTTTAGTCAGGGACGAAAATAACTTGGAGACAACCGACACTCATTGGGAAGCAATGCTATGAATGTTCTAGTTTGTCATAGAGATTGGATTAGAGCGGAACGAAGAAATCAAGGAATGGAGGTGGAGCTGAAAGACGAACAGAGTCTTGAAAAAATTCCAACTTCAAGGGAGAACTCAGCACAATCAATCCAATGCATGATTTTGCCCCCATTGATTTTGACTATCCTATGGCAGTTTCCGTTAATATTAACATGCACGAGTTGAAAAAATTGATGCAAAATTTTTAGATCTTTTATTCATGTAAATTATAAGTTTTGGATCATTTTGCAATCAATAACATACAACATTCATTCACTCCTTACTTTGTAACTTTTTCATTTAAATTTATTTTTTTATTTGAATTAAATACTTTTAATATATTACTATCAAACTTTACACTAAGTAATAAACATAACAAACAGATATACACATAATGAAAAAATAAATATCTTTTAAGTTCAAATATAATGAATATATGTTCAAAAACTTCAAGTATTATTATATTAAGTAGCATACATTGTAATCTTGTATGTATATATGTGTTTTCTAAAGTACTATAACATGTAATGTATATATCTTTCAACTTTCAAGTGGTATTTAAAGTAGAATATACTCTACATTTATGTGTACATATTTTCTATAGACTCTAAAGTAGGGAAAATTAATTAAGGGTGACAAAAATGTTTCAAAACTAAAAAAGAGTGACACAAGTCTTAAATATTGAGTAGAGGTGATAATTTTAAGATTAGTGTTAATGACACTAATTTTAAAACCCTCAAGTTTTATTATTTATACAAAGATCCCTACACCATATTTACACAGATCCCTACACCATCACCACCACTCCTCCTCCACACCCTTTTTGTTGCTGTCGCCGCCACCACCTTTTCTTCCTCCACTATCACTATCACTACCATTGTCACCTCTTCCAGATTCACCATTATTTCCTCCCTTTACTTAACTATCACCTATTTTTCTTCTTTCTCCTCCACCACCGTCGCTATCAACACCACAACAAATGTCATCTTCTCATTCGACGTCACCATCACCACCTCTATTTTTACCATAAATATTAATTTTTCGTGGGCTCCTCCACCAACTAGATTTTTTTCAGAAATTAAGTTAGTATCGAAGTTGCTGCAGCAACAGTAGAAGTTGCTGTAGTAACAGTCGAAGTTGCTGCAACAATTTCAATAGTTGCTGCAGCAACTTCCATAGTTGCTTCAACAACTTCGATAATTGCTGTAACACAACAATTAATAGTAGTTGTTGCAGCAATTACCGTAGTTGCTGAAGCAACTCTCGTAGTTGCTAAACTTGCTGAATTATTTCTTCATTATTTTTAAAAGAAATAAAAAAATTTCTTTTCAAACTTTTTAATTTTTTTTTAAAAATAGTCCATGAAAATTAAAAAAGGAAGAAGAACGAAATGAAAAGAGAAATAAAATGAAGAAGAGAAAATGGAAGAAGAGGAAAATCTAGATTGAGAAAAAATAATAAGAAGAAGAAGATGGGGAGAAAGAAATTTGAAGAGAGAGAGAAAAAAGAAAGATTGAAAGATAAGAAAAGGGGGAAATTCTAAAATTTGAAATTTGGAGTTGGAGGACTTTTAAATTTTTTTAAATTTTTTAAGAATTATACTGTACACCCCAATTAATTTAATTACAATTTAAATGAAGCTTTGACCTTAGATGGTTAAAGTTATCACCATTTTTAATTTAAAGACTTTTTTGTCACCTCCCACCTAATTTTCTCTCTAAAGTAGTATATATTTAATGTATACATGTCTATATGTTTTCTAAAGTAGTATATATATAGTGTATATATGTTGTATGTATTTTAAAGTAGTATATATTCTACATATATGTGTATATATTTTCTATAAACTAAAATAGTATATATTTAATGTATACATGTGTATATGTTTCTAAAGAAGTATTTTATGTAAAGTATATATTGTACGTATATATGTGCATATATTTTCTATAGAATCTAAACTAGTATATATTTAAAGTATACATGTGTATATGTTTTCTAAAATAGTATATATTTAGTGTATATATGTTGTATGTATATTGTTTCAAGTAGTGTTTAAAGTAGTATATATATATATATATATATATATATTATATTGTACATATATATATGTGTATATATTTTCTATAGACTCTAAACTAATATATATTTAAAGTATACATGTCTATATGTTTTCTAAAGTGGTATATATTTAGTGTATATATGCTGTATGTATATTACTTCAAGTAGTATTTAAAATAGTATATCTATTATATTGTACGTATATATGTATATATATTTTCTATAGACTCTAAACCAGTATATATTTAAAGTATACATGTCGATATGTTTTCTAAAGTAGTATATATTTAGTGTATATATGTTGTATGTATATTGTTTAACGTATTTAAAATGTATATAGGTGTGTGTATATTGAAAAAAATAAAAATTTTGAATTTAATTTCTTTTTTACGTTTTGATCGATTTGGACCAGTTTTGATCGATTAAAATCGGATACATGCTAAGTGGGCCGGTTCCGATCCATTTAAGCAAATTTCACTGTTGGGGCCCGATTGGACCAGCCCGTTAAGTGTGACCTGAGCCGGCCTAGCCCAAAACTCGGTAAAATTACATGGGCCGATGCCAGTTTGAACCGGCCCGGTTAACAGCCCTACCTGCGCCGTACCTATTTCATTAAGCTAGTACTATTTTACTATAAAGATCTTTAACGTTTTTACATAATCACAAATTATTTCATCTTTTGCATAATTATTTTATATTTATTATTATACTTAATTAACTATGTATTTCATTATTATTTCTATTGCATTTATATGTTTAGTATTATCTCATTTTTATCACTTTTACAAGTGCGTTAATTATTTTTTTATTCACATACTTGGAAATAATTTCATCATATAATAATTTCATCATATCATAGACATTAATATTTATCTCTATTATCTTAGATTTTGTGATGGACAAACACATCGCCATCCACCTAACACGAGCTTTTACTTTCATAGCTAAAATGGAAGTTGTTCATTTTAAGCATATCAACTAGTATTTCGTTGTGTTATTTTAACACTTTTTATCGACATGGCATGGTAGGTGTAATACACTCGATACCCGTGTGTGAGAGGCTTATGTAGCCAATTTTTATTTTATTTTTTCCTCTTCTTCCTCATTTTTCAACCACTATTTTCCTCAATTTAAAGCTTCTTCTATGGTGAAAAATATTGAAATAGATTTTAGAGTTAACATCAAATAATGGACAATGTCAAATGCAATCTGATTGTGAAAATTTTCTCCAATTATGAAATTTCAAGCTACATTCCATACAAAAATTGTTAAATTTTGTTAAAAAATTTCAGTTCTATTGTTAAATCTCAAAGTGCCAGCCATACATTTTTTTTTCAAATTTATATTCTATTTCTAAATTGAAAATCTTTAGATAACCCAACTAAAAACATATGAACATATGGTTGAGAACTCTGAATAAACATAATCTTGAGTACCTACTAAATGGATTTGCAAAATTTTCAGTTCTGTATTTGGAGTGTGACATTAATATTGAAAAGGTCATTACCATTTTTGGTTTGGCAAGGTGTTGATTACTAGCAATTTCTTTGTCTAGAAAATGAGTTCTTAACTGAGAAAATTTTGAAAAGATAATTATACATGTAGGGGTAAAGGGTTGCAGAGAACAATTCTGATTAGGGGAGGTGATGGTGGTGATGTGGAGGGGTGGAGGCGGAGGGGGTGGGCCAGGGTGGGGGTTGTTGGAGAAGACGTTTGGGGTTGGTGGTGGAGGGGTTAAATTTTTAAGCGTCAAATCCTTATTTTTAATAATTATTTGGGGCGGACATAGACGCTTTAGTGGAGGTTAGTCTGGGCACGAGTGATACAAGAACGACCATGGAAAACACAAGACAACACAGAAACAAGAGAATACAACACTATGGCAGCAACAACACAACGAAAACAACAACCAATAGTTTCACTATAATAAGAAGCATACGTTCAAACAATTACAAGGAAATAAAAAGGATAGGTAGTGAGACATACACTATTACAAGAAGTAGGAACTAAAGTGTGTATTAAACAAAAGAACCCCTAAGACTTATAATAGTAACACCACACTCTTACGTAGACTCAAAAGGGACGTTAATCTCTTCAAGCACCAATGTTTCTAAGATAAAATGCAACACAAGTGAATCCACACTTGTTCTTGCCCTAGTTTCACTTTCGGGTGAAACTCTCTCACAATGTTTCTTCAATAATCCATATTCAACAAAACTCAGTGAAACAACCCTAAAATGTTCTACTTATAGTCTATTACAAGATGAAGACAAATGGCCAGGCTACCTTTAATGATAAGGGAATCTATGGAGTGTAAGAGAGGGGAATAAAAATGACCATAACACCCTTAATGAGAGGGGCACTCATGGAGTGTTCAAAGAGCTCTTCTTCACTCTTCAACATATGCAATCCCCTGTGTTATTTTTAGCCTTCACACTTACTCTTCATTACTTGGACTACTGGGTGTCTCATCAAGGCAAGATCCCAAGCAACCTCCCACACACGGAATTGATCTATTGTGGACTCAAAGTGGGTCTCCCATGCGTGTCCCCATTCCCTCAATATGACCACAACCAGATTCTTCATGTGTTGGCTTTGCATAATGTCATGTAAATCTATAATGACCATTTGGCTCGTATCATCCTAATTCCCTTCTTGAAAAGGATTCGACCTCGAATTCATACCTTGCAAAATCAAAGAAAAGACAAGCAAGCACAACAGCCTCATGACATGAGGGTTAGGGTTAGTGAAATAAATAACACCATCATGCCAAGGTGATACACACTTGAGATATAGCCAATGATCCTTCTTGTTAAACATTAGAAATCTATTGAAAAATACACGAAGGAGTTGTCTATGGAAGCCACCATCTTTACACACATATATAAGAAGGGTATCACACAAATGGGGTGTAACGCCCCAAAATTTCCATCCCGAGATGTCACACGATACTTAGGGATACACGTAGCTCCAAGCTAACCCTCGGAGCCAGACACTACCTCAAGGAACTCAATTCAACAATAGTCATGCATAATAAAGAGATATATCACATCGGGTTCAAGAGAGATACTGGAAAATACTAAACTGTACAACCAAAATATATATTGAATGTCTGTACACACCATCCCTCTAGTCTGACAAAGCCTCTATACATCAAAATCAAGAAGCCTTTGGGACAAACCCCCAACTGACTCAACAGTACTGAAAGCCATAACAACAAAACAATTTCACAAAAATATCGACACAGTCCTCGAACCATGAGGACTCACCACTGAGGAAACGTAGTGAGGCACCCGAATATCGCTAACGCGGATATGGCTGAGTACCTAAACCTATATTACGAGAAAAATGTAGCCCATAGGAAAATATGTAGGTCAGCACTTTGGAATATACTGAGTATGTGGGGGTGTATGAAACAATGTAAATATCATCATCAATTTCATGAAAATATGCATATGTACAATGATGGCTCACTTGACTTGAGTTAGATTGAAACATACTTTTCATAATCCCATAGTAAATAAATCATATGATTAAAACCTCATAAATCATCATAAACAACTCAACTCTTCAACTCAAGACTCAGAGTTACTTGGTAATTCAAGAAACTCAACTCTTATGGACATGGGAGGTTCTTATAACCGACATAAACCATGTGAGCTACATGGAGTCCAACGTTTTTCCCTCATAAGAAGAGAACCCCACATTGGTAGGAGCGTCGTACTCTTGCCAGGGAGTACAACCTCAATTTAGTGATCACAATCTCATACTCGGCCTCTAGCTCACAAATATCAATACCAATCTTACGATGGCACGTAGTTTCAGGGGAAATACCATATTTCCCACTCGGTGCTAAATACTACTCCGAGACACAAGCTCAGAATGCGTTAGAAAATCCACCACAAATATCACAAGGGTCTATCATGAAGATCAAATCAAATCTCTTTCTTATTTATCAAATCATAATCAATTTGTGGATTCCTAACTCGACTCAAGTCAAATCAATCTTTCTCAATATCAAAATGTATCAATTCATTAAATTATGACAATGTTAATAACTTCCTAGCTTTGAGGTAAGATATGAAATGGCTCTTCGGAGTTACTGAACTCCCGAACTACTCAAAAATGGGCTCGTCAGGAAACTAAAACTTGACCACTCGGGTATGACAATCTATAGACTCATAGCATGAGTGAAGCCAATCTATACCCAGAATAACGTCAAAATCAACCATATCTAGCTTAGTCAAAGCAACACATATGACCCGATGAAGGACAGTGACAGGACACTTCTTATACACTCGCTTAGTAATAACAGATTCTCATACCGGGGTAGGAACCAAAATAATCTCAGTAATCCGTTCAGGGTACATCTCAAAATTTACAGCAACTAGAGGTGTCACATAAGAGAAACTCGAACCAGGGTCCATCAATAATACACATTAAAATGAAAGACACGGAGAATACCAGTGACAACATCTGGAGAGTCCTCCTACTCCTGGCGATGTGGTATAGCATAGAAGCGATTCTGGCGCGAACCGCCAGTAGTACTAGAAGAGACGCCCTGAGAAGGAACTGGGTGGACTATGGGAGTAGGGGAACTGACAGCCCGACTCTGGGGACGAGCATCTCGACTCCCTTGTATAGCATACGGATAATCTCTAAGTTAGTGGCCCAACTTGCCATAACCAAAGCAACCCCCTGATTAATAAAACACTCGCCAAAATAATCTCTACCATACTTGGAATATAAAGCAGGATGAGGTCTGTTACTTACACTTTCTTGAGACCTGGACGGGATAGGCCTGTTCCCCTCCTGCCTGCTTCAAGGTACGGGAGCACTAATTGAGGAAGGCACAGGCATAAACAGACATCTCTGGAATTGAGAGCGGTTCCCTCCATGGAATCTAGACTGATCGAATCCCTACTGCTCTAATCTAGCTCTTTTATTCCCTCTTACTCTTTCTCTCTTTTACCTTATCAGCTTTAATCTATTGGGCATGTATCATCAATCGAGAAAGGTCCATTTCCCTATTAAGCATAGCAGATCTACACTCTTTCATATTATAACTCGATACACTGATCACGAACTTACTCATGATGGTCCTGGAGTCAGCCATTATACTAGGAGCATATTTAGATAACTGATTGAATCTAAGTCAATACTCCTTAACAGTCACAGATCCTTGTCTCAAATTTATGAATTTCTCTATCTTTGCTTCCCTCATCTCAAGAGGAAAGAATCTGTCCAAGAGTGCATCCTGGAATAACTACCAAGTCATGGGAGTGGCATCCTCCCCTGTACTCTTCCTCCACATCTCCACCCAATCATATGCAATATCTTTTATTCGGTAGGCAGCCAATTCTACACTCTTCTCCTCAGTCACGTGCATAATTTGGGTGATCTTTCCCACTCCATCCAAGTACATATGTGGGTCTTAACCTACCTTCGAACCATAGAACTCAGCGAATTTATCCGTATAAATTCACAAACTCGAGCTGCAGTAGAATTATTCTCTTGCGAAGATGGAACAGTAGCCTGGGCGTTAGCTTGAGCATTGGCGGTAACTACCTGGGCTAGAGCCTGAAAAGTTACCCGGAATTCCGCATGAGACACATGATCGTTCAAAGGATCAATGGGTTGAGGTTGCTCATTATTTCTATGAGCTCAACAAAGAGGCATTTTCTATTATAAGAGAGCACAAGTTAATCGTAGATAAAGAGACAGTTGTAGGCACGATAAAGTTTAGGAAGAAAAAAATGAATTTTCCTAAAATGTCCCATAGCCTCTTGCTGATAGATGCGGTGCGCTACAAAACGATGATCAAGACTCTACGTAATGCAGCTTGTCAGACTCCCTAGGACCTAGGACTCCTTAAACCTTAGGCTCTGATACCAAGCTTTATAACAACCCAAAATTTTAATCCCGAGATGTCACTTGGTGCTTAGGGCTACACGTAGCCCCAAGATAACCCTCGGAGCCAGACACTACCTTAAGGAACTCAATTCAACAATAGTCATGCATAATAAAGAGATATATCACATCGGGTTCAAGAGAGATACTAGAGAATACTAAACTGTACAACCAAAATATATATTGAATGTCTGTACACACCATCCCTCTAGTCTGACAAAGCTTTTATACATCAAAATCAAGGAGCCTTTGGGACAAACCCCCAACTGACTTAACAGTACTGAAAGCCATAACAACAAAATGATATCACAAAAATATAGACACGATCCTTGAACCATGAGAACTCACCACTGAAGAAACGTAGTGAGGCACCCGAATATAGCTAACGCGGCTGAGACTGAGTACCTGAACCTACATTATGAGAAAAATATAGCCCATAGGAAAATATATGGGTCAACACTTTGGAATATACTGAGTATGTGGGGTGGTATGCAACAATGTAAATATCATCATCAATTTTATGAAAATATGTATATGTACAATGATGGCTCACTTGGCTTGAGTTAGATTGAAACATACTTTTCATGATCTCATAGTAAATATATCATATGATAAAAACCTCATAAATCATTATAAACAACTCAACTCTTCAACTCAAGACTCGAACTTACTCAGTAATTCAAGAAACTCAACTCTTATGGACATGGGAGGTTCTTATAGCCAACATAAACCATGTGAGCTACATAGAGTCCAACGTTTTGCCTCCTAAGGAGAGAACCCCATATTGGGAGTAGCATCGTATTCTTGCCAGGGAGTACAACCTCAATTTAGTGATCACAAACTCATACTCGGCCTCTGGCCCACAAATATCAATACCAATCCTACGGTGGCACATAGTTTTGGGGAAAATACCATATTTCCCGCTCGGTGCTAAATACTACTCCTAGACACAAGCTTAGAACGCATTAGAAAATCCACCACAAGCATCACAAGGATCTATCATGAAGATCAAATCAAATCTCTTTCTTATTTATCAAATCATAATCAATTTGTGGATTCATAGCTCGACTCAAGTCAAATCAATCTTTCTCAATATCAAAATGTATCAATTCATTAAATCATGGAAATATCAATAACTTTGAGAAAATATCAAGACTTATTGTAACAAATCAATCTCATTAATCAACATACTCAATAATCCAATTTGTCATAAGGAAGCTTAAAGCTTGACACATATCTTGAAAGCACTTGAAATATCAACTCATGGTAGAAATATGAAATTCACAATATTAAATATCAAGTCATAACTTGGGAATAGTAAAAAAATCATGTATAATAAAACTTGAATAATTTATATTCTCATAGTCTTATGATGAAGTAATTTGGGTATAAACCCACTTGCAAAATCATATAAATTCAAAATAAAAATCAAAGCTTTGGGCACAAGAACGAAAGGATTGCTCTTGTTCAAAACCCCACATACCTTAATCTTTGAAATTGGATGAATTCTAGTGCTTGAGACTTTATCTGCACTTGTAATAAATGATTTGCGAAGCCCATACTATGAGGAACTTGGTTCTTAAAGAAATCTTGAAGATTTATGAATGATTTTTGGAAGATTAATGTTCTTGAATGAAACCCTAGATATATTTTCTTAAGAGAATTAAAAGATAAAATGAAGAAATTAGGGTTTGGATGGGAATTCTCATATATATAGGGTCCTCCAAAAGATGGAAAAAGACCAAAATACCCTTGCAAAAATGCCCTTTAATTGCTGAAATAAAATAGCTGACGACATTTGTGACAAGTCGTCAGACTTGTGACAAGTTGTCACGAAATATCATCACAAAAGGGTGGAATTTATGAATTTCTGCTTAAGGTGACGACATTTTGTGACAAGCCGTCAGGCTTGTGACAAGTCGTCACACAGTTTCCAGGCTGACACGCTGGAGTAAAATAGGCATAACTTTTTGCTCTGATACCGGATTTGGGTGAAATTGGTACCGTTGGAAATCTAATTTAATTATCTATCTGTTGGTGGCTCATGAGATCAACATTTCTTAGTGTAACAAGTTATATGCTTATTTGAAGTTGACTATGCTAAAATCCTTCTCAAGAATTCAATCGGTAAGGAATGTTTTGATTCACCTAATCGCTAGGACATCTTTGAGGCCTTAATACACATCACCCTTGATCAGAAAACAAACAAAGCACTATAATTTATTTCTCATGAGCCTGAGTCATGGTGGCCCCATTGGTTAGAGTTCTCGGGGTATTACATAAGGTTGATCCAAAGTAGTTTCAAGAGAAGACTCTCTTCTTGATCTACAAGTGTAAAACCTTGGTCAAGATTGGAAACACACAATTGTGAACCCTCTTGGAGCCTTTCATGACTCTCTTCTTTAATCCTTCATCTTGTTTGGAGTTCTTTCCCTTGTACAACGTGGGCCCCTCAAGTGGATTATGACTCCCTAAGGAATACTTTTCATTCTAGGTAAGGATACCAACAACCTCATTCAAGCCTTGCTTATCATATAGACCAAGTAACAAGTTAGATGTATAACAATCTCCACATCCTAAGAGATTACCAGGGCCAAATGGAAGAAATAGCAAAGGACTTAGGTCTTGACCCTTTTCACTTTCCCCTAAGGTGCCATCCTCAAAATTAGGCATACCCTCTTTATCATCATTGGAAATGTCATGAGCAAACGAGGGTTGAGAAAGGTGTTCAACAAGTCATATTAAATATAGGGTTCTCATGCATGCACTTGCTACTAGTTTCAAGATCTCCACTAGGAGTATGCAACATAAGAAACACATAGAGAAAAAGTAGATGGAATTTCTAAACACGCATCACCTTTTTTTTCACAAGAGTAATCTTTAGATAGATACAAACCACCAAGGGAAGCAAATAAATCACAATAAAATCCATCTTTACAAGAACAATCACAATTCGGGTTTCCTAAATATTCAAGCAAATCAAGGTCATCTTCACTCGATTGATAATTTTACACACCCTCACTAGTTGTTGGCAACTCACATACAAATGTAGACTCACCTTGGTTTTCACAAGGGTAAACTAGTGTGTGAATACTCTCATCACTTGGCATTGGGACCTTATTCGAGTTACAAGTGCTAGCACTAGGTGGACTTAATTCATTCTTACGAGAAGAATCAATTTTGTCATCTATAGGATCAACTATTGCTTGCTTGCTTACAATAAGAATTGGATCTTCATGCAACTTAGCAATATCAAGAGTATCATAAAGGAAAAACTCATGCCATTCTCCTCTAGGAAAACCACCAACTATATCCACTTGGCTACTACTAGACACATCACAACATTCTAAGTTTATAGGAGCATAGGAGATATCATTTTTACCTTGTAGATAACATGAGTTTCGGCCTTCACCTTGGAGTGTGTCATGGCAGTATACTTTCTCATTTGGGTAACTCTCATCACAAGGGAGTTTCTGATTAAGTGGCTCTTGGACAAGAGAAATTGGATTTGGTAGTCTAAGTGTGGATATCAATTGATGTAGCTTTACAGGGTTCCGTTTGAAATCTTCACAAGTGGCCTTGAAAGTATAACCCATGGTATCTAAGAAAGACAACAAAAAAGAAAAAAAACAAACTAGTTAGCTCAAAAGTATCCTCACACTCTCCTCTCTTTGGATACCTCACACTTGGTCTCACAAGTGTTGTAAGTTGGCTCGAACTCTGTGAGACATTTAGGGGTGAGTTCTACTCTTGTTCGAAGTGGATTTATATTTGAAAGACTCAAATAAAATCTGGTTCGGACTTGAGCCAAGGATTTACAATGAATCAAAAAGATAAAAAAGCACACAAGGAATGTAAACATGAAGAAACGAACTCAAAACCAACTCACAATCTAGTAGGTGATTACTAGCTTGTAAATTTGTATTAGAATAAATAAATAAAACTAAATGAAAAATAAAATAAAACTTAGAATCTGAAACTTTGAGCCTTAGGTCATTTTGGAGGGTGGTGATATGGCAACCTTGGTTTGGGCGTCGGGAGTTGTTGAAATTTGATTTTTTTTTTGTTTCTCAACTTGAATTGTTCAATCTCTAATTTGGAAGAGTAAATTTTTGGCTATAGTAGGCCAAACAAGACTTTGTAGCCCTTTTTTTCAAAATTCAAGAGGCTTTGACTTTCTTGCACCTTTTTGGCTAGACAACCTTTTTGAGGGTCTTGTCTTCTTACCTCTTTTGTCCACCTTGAAAAATGCCCTCTCATTTTTGGCAATAAGGCTTTTTGAAAGACCTATTGTCTACTTTCTCCTTTTGTGTTGTCTTGAAAATGTTTTCAAGACAAACAAAAACCACTCTTTCTTTCACTTGATTTTTAGATCAAACAACCTCCTTTAAGGATTCTTCTTTAACACAACATGAAGAACAACAAGAACATTCAAGAATGAAAACCAAACCAAATAAGCTCTAAATTGAATGATTTTTGGTTATTTTAGCTCATGTTGAAATCCACAACAACAACAAAACATTTTGAAACCCACATCTTCAACAATAACATCAACAAAACATTTTAAACCACTAATCCTCGAAAAACAGCAACCTTTAAATTTCAAGAACAGCTAAAAAATAGCTCAAAATTTGGATCTAGACTCAATTAGTGTTAGTGAAGAAGGGGATAACACTAGAAACAACTAAAACACATAAAATCTCATAAATATAAGTTTAAAATTTTGTCCAAAGACCAAAAATGGGACAGAATGTTTCTTTTTGGATTTTTGATTTTTCAACACCTCTTTTTTGTGATTTTCAAGTTAACAAGCCCATGATTGATTTTGTAGAAAGGAAATCAATCCTTGCTTCGATACCAAATGATATAAAACATCCAACCAACAAACATAAGATAACAAGATAATAACAACACTAAGAAATAAGCAACACAAAATGAACACAAGATAACAAGAAGAACACTAACGATTTTGCAGTAAAAGAAAGGGCAGGTAGTGAGACATACACTATTACAAGAAGTAGGAACTAAAGTGTGTATCAAACACTAGAACCCCTAAGACATACAATAGTAATGCCACACTCTTACATAGACACACAAGGGACGTCAATCTCTTCAAACACCAACATTTCTAAACAAAAATGTAATACAAGTGAATCCACATTTGTTATTACCCTAGTTTTCAGTGGAACTCTCTCACAAGAGAGAAATCTCATAGTGTTTCTTCAATAATCCATATTCAACAAAATTCAGTAAAACAACCCTAAAATGTTCTACTTATAGTCTATTACAAGATGAAGACAAATGACCAGGCTACCCTTAATGATAAGAGAATCTATGGAGTGTAAGAGAGGGGCATAAAAATGACCATAACACCCTTACAGTCATGGAGTATTCAAAGAGCTCTTCTTCACACTTCAACATATGCAATCCCTTGTGTTATTTTTGGCCTTCACACTTATTCGTCATCACTTGGACTATCGGTGTCTCATCAAGAAAAGCTCCCAAGCAACTTTCCACACACAGAATTGATCTATTTTGGACTCAAAGTGGGTCTCCCATACGTGTCGTCGTTTCCTCAATATGACTACAACCGGATTCTTCATGTGTTGGACTTGCATAATGTCATCTAAAGATATGATGGTCATTTGGATCTTATCAATGAGTCACTTAAGCGACCATATGCTGCTTACGCGATAATCGTTTAAACGATCGGATGAATTCTTAAGCGGTAATAACTTGAGCATTTATTTCATCCTTCACCCATTTTCCTCTCATTCTTCTCAAGCCCAAGTCCATCAAAATCCTAAAGATCTTAAACAATTAGGATACTGATACTTGGGTAATTGGAGGGTGTTGATGAGCTCAAAAAAGTCATTTTCTCATCGTAATCCTTGTAAGTTTCCATCTAATTCTTGATTTAATTCTCCAATTTAGTCTTAGCATCGTCATTTCTTGATAAGTTGATTTTTGTGTCATTTGAGCTTGAAA
Source organism: Capsicum annuum (assembly GCF_002878395.1). NCBI lineage: Eukaryota > Viridiplantae > Streptophyta > Magnoliopsida > Solanales > Solanaceae > Capsicum > Capsicum annuum. The sequence goes on from NC_061111.1 coordinate 91,480,464, forward strand.
TTTACTCATTCTTAAGGATAAATGGTCCTTGATCATAGAGGGACGTGTTGACAGTTTTAAAATTATGATTTCGTAAGCGGGCCCCATATGAAATTTTTACTTAATTTTGAACTCAAAGCATTAAAATGCAAAATGAGTAACATTATTCTCGTATTAATGTGTAGATCACCATTTTGATAGTGTGGCATCATGCGGAGGCTTTTTGAAAGAAAAAATCTACAATTTAGCAGACTTAATCGGGCATTCTTCAGTGTTCTAGTAAGCTAGACTTACTGTCCTCCTAGATTGAGCTTTATTATGGTATTGGTATGGTATTATTCTAGTCTTCAGATGGGAAATTATAGCTTGACTTTATCGTTACCAAAATTTGGATTATTTATTCAGTTAGTGAGCGGTATATAGGTGAAGTTGATCTAACTATCCGTTCCTTGGGTTGAATTGCTACCTTAGGGTTTAATGAGACTTATTTAGAACCTTGTAGTGGGACTTTGGAACCTTAGTTTAGCTTGGGGAAGAAATTGCCTTAGAATAAATTTTTGATATTAGAAGCGGCACCTTCCGACCATCTTTAGGTCAATATTATAATTAGCTCTTTGTAGACCTTAGATGTCTTCATCCGTTATCCTATTTATATTTTTGATACCAAGGAGGATTTAGACATTTTCTAGCTTTTGAGTAGACTTGTACCTTGGATTTATTTAAAATTCGATTCGAGTTCGACAAATTATGTATTAAGACTGATTCGAGTCCGACAAATCATGATATTAAAACTGCTTCAAGTCTGATATTGATGATACTAATTTCAGTTTGCGTTTAGTATAGAAGATACTATTTTCAGTTCGAGGCTGGCATTGAGTGGTTGGGTTACTTATAATGATTAAAGAATTAGTTCATGTCCAGTGTTCATGGTATGATAGGATCCACAGTTACAGTTTCGAGCTTTGGATACTTTGGGTTATTACTGTCGGTATTTCTTTTCTAGTTGCATCCATTGAGCTTATGGAGGCTCAGTTGGATTATTTACTCTTGGTTTTTTTGCTTTCTAGGCTTATGGGGGCCTAGGTAGGCTATAGTTAGTTACATTTTTTTTAATATTATTTACATAGTTATTTATTTTCAGTATTTGAAGCATTATTCTAGGTTTGTCCTTTTTTTATTTCTTGACTTTAGTTTACTATCTCGCACCTTATTATGCTTTTATTATGATTTAGCTCAGTCAACCGATGATGCTCATTGAGTACCCTTGTTTTGGTACTCACACTGAAATTCTATATCTTTTTTTAATGTAGATCTGAATACTAGCTGCATCACTGACATACGTACTAGTGCGAGTCATAGTTCAGAGTTAGGGTGAGCTTTTGGAGATGGAGCTGACTTTCTCTCCTTCTTTTATTTTTGGATGGTCTTTCTGTTTGAAACTATTGTATATTTGATGCTACTAGTATTCCCATTCTTTTGCTAGAGGCTCTTGTACCGACTTTACCAGGTCATGAGATATTTTTACTCTTGTCCTTATTTGTCTCAAGTTGTGCTACCATTCTTACATTTTGCTGTTTGTAATTTAATTACTTACATAATTTTGACACTTACTCTACTTTCTAACAACTAGCCAATTACTTGTCGTTTTGGCCTACGATTTGACTTATTTACTGGAGGATTAAAACAGATGCCATCATGACTCGTAAAATCAAATCGCGACACTTAAACGTATTGATTATTTCTTTCATAATTACAAAGTAATCCTTCATTTAATTATGATCTTGCATAATCACTAATTAGTGCTTCTTTCATATACCTTATCATTACTATATCTATCCTTTTTTTCCTGTAAAATATTTAGTAAGATTTTATGAGTATGAAAAGATTTGACCAAATTTGAGATTTAAAATTTAGATTCAATATTAATATTAAAATATTATCACAAATATATAAAACAAATAACTACTAAATTACTAAGAAAATAAAATTATTATTAAATTATTAAATCAATATTAGTATTTTTGTTGTCATAAATAATTCATCAGCATAGACGATAAATGAATAATAAATTAAAAATATTTGCTCAAAAATTTGTAATGAAAAAGAGAATAGACAAATACAAGAGTGTAAGTACAAAAAAAAAACACCTTGAATAATATTATTAGAATAATGCAAAAATATTTATCAGCACTAAATTTTATAAAGATAAAAGAAAATAACATCTTTGACCTCCCGAATCTTTTATCATATCATATCATCATACTATGATAAAAGTATGATTAATAATGTTGAGTGATCAAAATATATTTACTAAAAGTTGATTGACTTATTTCTCCTTTTAAGTTACTTGTCTACGGGCATGCGGGTTGCACGTGTATCCCACATGATAATTAAATTTTTTAAAAAATATAACATATCAACGAAAAATATACGAAATTTTAATCATTTTTTTATCCATTACCAAGATAAATCGCTAATAAGGATTTGATTTATGAAATTAGGAAAGAAGACAAAAGTACTCATGATCTATTGTTTTAGAGATTTTGATGTTTTTACTGTCTTTACTTTGTATCTAGGAAATTCATCAATCTTTATTCATTGTGCAACTACAACAACGTAACATATGCATATCCAATTCTAAAATTAAACAACTCATATAAGTAAAGGAACACTTTAAATGATAGAGAATTTAATAGGAATGAAAATAAAAATACTCTAATCTTTCTTGAAAATTAACGAAAAATCTATGGTGAAAAATACATTGAAGAATTAGGAACTTTCTTATCATATCCTTATTATAGTTAGGTCCTTTGTTTCTCAGTTGTGCAATCTAAATGACAAATCAACAAATTACTTTGTTGGCAAACGGACAGTTCTAACTTAACCTCATAAGGTACAACAAAAATATGACGGAGAGGAGAAGATAAAGACCAAATATTTTTTCACCATACATAACTAATCACAGAGAAACACTAAGCGAAATAGCTAGTTATATTAGAAGTAACTTAAAAAATATTAAATTAACATAATAGGCTGCAATAAGTAAGTAATAATTGTAAAGCGAAATAAGATTATAATGGCTAAGTAACAATTATATTCCTAAAGAGATGTATTCAGACTGAGAAAAGAGTACTCTAACAGTTTCAATAGCAATTGAGGATCAAACAAACAACTTTCAAAGTTGATATGATAGTTACGTAAAATTCAAAAAATAGAATAATTGAGGTCGATAGTAATAATGGAGACTTTTAAACTTCTTACAATATTATGAAATATGAAAAATTTACAAACAAGTTCCATAAACACAAATATTTTAGTATCATTATTACAATATTTATTACTCATGTTCCGTTTCACCTTAGAATTGAAGAATCAAAAGATACACCACACGTAAGTTTAGAGTTCAATATGTTTTCTTTTTCATAATTTATATATGATCCAAATTAAATGATCAATGTGATTTTTCGATTCACACTCACATTTCAATAACTAATGGTCTTCCACATGCAACAAATGAAATAATTTATTAATAGTTTAATTATAGTATTTTTACCTTAGACAAATGTTATTGAAATGGTATCTAATTGTAAAGACAAATATGCCACGTAATTTAATATATACATTTTGGTATAACGTTTTACTTTGATTGATCCCATGGAGTCAAACTATAAGTAAAATATGATAGACACTCATAAATACTTCTTAAAATTGGACACCAAAACAATTACTTCATAAGCTACTGAAACTCAATTCCTTCTCGATTTTCTTCCCACAATGCAAAGAGACTTGAAGAACATAAAACAACTATACTAAATCCTAACATAAATGATTGAAATCCACATATTTTACAATAAAATAATACGATAATCGAGATATCAAAACAATATAATTAAACCTAATCTCTATATAAAAATTCATAAAATCTGATCAAACATTCATCTACCAAAAAAAATAGTAGATAGCAACAAAAAAAACTACAATAAACAATATGATAATCGTGATATTATAGCAATAATATTAAACCTTACCTTTACACAAAAATTTCTTACAGCCCGACCAAACATCCATCTACTATCTATGTTGAGTAGAAAAAATAGCATATACCAATAGAATAATACGATAATCAAGATATCTGAACAATACAATTAAATCTAACCTTTACACCAAAATTTTATAAAATCTGACTAAATATTCATATACCACCTGTATTAAACAGAAAAACTATAGATAGTAATAACAAAATCTGTATCACAATATCAATATTTATTTCAAACTCTATAATAATCCAAAACTAAAAAAGAGGGGGGGGGGGGGAGAGGAGCTAAGAAATCTGATTATATTCACTACTAAAAACCATATACATCATACCTAACAACTATAAAGATAGATATAAAAAATCAAATATAACCTTTTTACAATGACAATAACAATTTTGGATTAATTACCAAAAAACACTACACCTATAAAGAATCCATAATTGCTGTCCCAAGAAAAATTGAAAGAATAATTTTCTTTGAGTATTTTAGACGGGCAAGAATTTTAGTTGATCCTACAGTCATATCCATTTTCTGGACGTGTGTGTGTATATATATATTGAATATGTATGGTGAATTCAACAAACTATTTCTAAACAAATTATAAAACAAAATTATCTCTTATCATATGTTTTGGAACTCATAGTTTTTAAAAAATAGGAGTCAATATTATAAAAAAATTAAATAATAGTTAGGAAAAAGGTATAAAGACTATTTTATCTACTGTGGAGTGTTTTGATGAAGGGCAAAAATTTTAAATCACTTTTTAATCGCACGTGTAACGTTTAATTATTTAAAATTAAGTGATTTTGTCTATTGCTGAGATTTTAAATAAAGTGTCAAAGTTCAAATCACTTCTCAAAAATCTTTTACACTTTAATATAATAATGTAAACATAAACATATACACATATATGTTTTACCATCAGAAGTTTCAAGTGGTTACAGAGATCGTCACTTTTGCGTTTGTCATATAGTACCTCTTTCCCTTGTTGCCAAATTCATCAATTTGAACCATATTTGTGTTACGATTATTTTTTTATAATATGTAAAATCTTTTCTTATTTTTAAAGTCAATGCTTTATAAAATCATTAATTACATTCTTATTACATGCTTAAAACTTTTAAAAATATGGTACTTCTTAAATTTTGATTATTCTAATAGTTTTATATTTATTTCTAGATTTTTTAAATCTTCTTAAAATCAAAATTAGTTGATTTAGAATTCTTAAATTAATGAAAAAAAGTATCAGTTGTCATTAATTTTGATGACTTATAATAAGAAAAGGTTTTACCATAAATATATTTAATTAATTTTCATCTCCTAAATTAAGAAAAAATATTGAAATTCGGATGATATCTAATAAGGAAAGGTTTTACCATAATTATATTTAAGTAATTTTTGTAATACCCCAAAAATTCAAACTAATGTTAGAGACATGTTCCAAGATTATGCATAATACCTTAGAGTTCTTTGGTAATTTTACGAGTGAGTTTGATAAATATTAAGGCCTCAAATAACTCCCAGCAATTAGACAAATCAAGATAATCCTTACCGATTGAATTTTTGATAAGAATGTTGCTTTGATTAACTTTAAATGAGCATATGTTTTATTCAACTTAGATTTTCCAGCTTAAGACCCACAAAATTATAGGAAATTGAATTAGCTATTCAACGATACAAATTTTGTCTAAATCTGATACTAGGGTGAGAAATTATGACACTTTTAGTGAAAAATAGTAGCCCAACGCGATAAGGCCGCATCGCGGCGATAGCCAAAATCACTTTCTTCCTTTTCTAGTGAGTCACCATGATAAGCACCACATCGCGCTAAGGGACATTTTCGCGCTCGTCACTTTCTAGTGAGGCACCATGTCGCGCCAAGGTGCTATTTTGGAATTGTCCGTTTTCAGTGGCTCAACGCGATTTCACCGTATCGCGCCGCTGGGTAAATTTGGAATTGTCCCTTTTTTAGTGGGCCGACGCAATTACACCACGTCACATCGGAAGCTAAAATCAGGATTTCCTGTCCAGTTCTGAGTTTTAATTTGCCAAAGGGCATTTAAGTCTTTTTTCTTCACCTCATTCAGTTAAAACACGAGATTTAACTCCCAAAAAAGCATTATTTACTCAATTTTTCACACTCATGTTAAATTAAAGTATCCATCTTTCAAGAATAAAACCCTAACCTTCATGATTCAAAATCAAATCTCAAGAATTCACTATCAATTCTCACAAATTCATAAATCAAGGTATGTTTGGTGTTCATCCTTGGGTTCCTTCCACCCTTGGAGTTCAAAAATCCTTTTTGAGAATTTAAATTATGAATTACATTCTTTAATTGAATCGTGTTTATGTATGTGTTGATTTTATGCTTTTTAAACTAAGATGATTATGAATTTCAAGTAAATAAACTAGCATGTGTGTTGACTTATGTACTCCTCATGTCATGACCCATGAATTGAGAGTTGAATGTTGTAGTCATAATATCCCTATATTATTCTTTATCATGTACAAGAACCATGCTCCCCAAGTGTTTGATAAAATGTCTATGTGAAAAATTGTGTATGACATCGTAATTGCAATGCTTTTAGACTTGTGATATGGTTCCATTATTTATGCTATCGAGTCCTGGGGGTATTGTATACCTAAAATTGGCTGCTTACTTAGTTTCCAATCATAATAAAATGATTCTGTAGTATCCCAAATAGTAGCATTCGATCAATTTACAGAATCAGCGTGAGTTCAGTCAAGCTTAGTACAATTTAGTGATCAGTGTTAGTTTAGTTGGGAGTAGGATTCAACCCCGAGAAAACTCAGCGATGGGGGCATTCCTTCTAGTATAGGGTTTGACCCTTAGTAGTAGCCTCTGAGTAATAGAACTACGTAGCCGGCGTAGGTTAAATCATTTTCCTGTCATACTAGGGTTGATGTAACCATATACATCTCATGAGTTTTCCTTCCAGATTAGGGTTGACCCAGCCAGTGTTAGTAACCCGTGGTACGGTGCTAACACCCTTCCAATTGGGTTTATGGGTGGACCCTAAATCAGTCTATAAATGAGGTATGTTGGTTAGATTATAACTCCCACAATCTCAGTTCCAGTACTCAGTATTCAGTATTCACCGTTTAGTACAGAACTGAGTTCAGTTCTACATGATCATAACTTGTAGTTATCAATAATTAGTTATCAAAAACTCAGTACTTCAGTTTTTGTCTAATTCAGATAGACGATATATATTGGATAGTACATGTTCATTATCTTAAGTAGTCCCAGTCTTGCATATACTCTCATCCTATCACTTCACGATATTTAGTTATTTTTATTACTCATGTACATGAACCAATGTATATTATCCTAACCTCACCTAGTGTACTGGAATATTTAAAGTACTGATGCATACTCTCTCTTGCACTATGATATCTCATATCATAGGTTCAGACGCTCGGGTTCCTGACCATACTTAGCTAGATTACTCGATCATCCACAGTCACAGTAGTGATTCCTCATTCCTCGAGGATGCAATACTTATTTAGTCTAACACATTATTTCAGTATTTTAGTTATTTCAAACAACAGTTGTGAGTTAGTTGGGGCCTGTCCTTCAACTCTTTTATTTTAGATGTGTTAGAGGCTTTCAGACATTATTAGTTAGTAGTAATGCTACAAATGTACTTAGTATTGATTCATTTTATGAACCTTATGGTATTTTTAGTTTTATTTCTGCATACGTTTTCATTATTCTTCCTAAGTGCTTACAGCAGGTACCAATCTTGGGTTAGCTTGTGGTCTTTCAGGGTCGTAGGCACTGTGTGACACCCAGGGTGTATCCTTGGGTCTTTACAAACTTGTATCAGAGCCTAAGTTTCTAAAATGTCTTAGGAGTCTGAAAACTGCATTAAGCAGAGTCTTGTACATGGGTATAAAGCGCACCACACTTATGGGGAAGAGGCTATGAGGTATTTTAGGAAAAGTTACCTTCTTTTAGTGTTCATATCATGTGAGTAATCATGATCTCAAGTTAAACTCTCTGTCTAATTCAACTTTCCCTTCCGTTTACAGAATATGCCTCCTAGAAAGGCTAAAGAAAAAAGAATTGGGAACCAGCTGGAAACTCTATCCATTTAGGAAAATCTCCTAAATGAGCAAGTTTCTCACGCAGAATTCAGAGCAGCATTTACCACCCCAGCCCATTTAGTGGCATCTCAGAATGTTCGACCAACTGTTCTTCAGGCTAACTTAGTGGCTAATACTGTTGCAGCTAGAATTTAGGACTTTACCTGAATGAACCCTCATTCATTTTCAGGGTTTAAGTCTAAGGAGGACCCACAGGAATTTCTTGACATGGTGTAGAAGGTAACAAATAATATGGGGGTAACTGCTAGTGAGAGTGTTGATTTAGCTGCCTATCAGTTGCAAGATGTAGCTTATACATGGTTTAACAAGTGAAAGGTAGATAGAGGTGCAGATGCAGGGCCTATAGAATGGGAAGAGTTTGCTACTGCTTTATTTGATAGGTTCTTTCCATTAGAGTTGAGAGAGGATAAGGTGTTAGAGTTCATCAACCTGAAGTAGGGCAACATGAGTGTTAAAGAGTATTCCCTCAAGTTTACTCAGTTATCCAGGTATGCTTCTCATGTGGTAGCTAATAGCAGGTCAAAGATGAGCAAGTTCTTATCTAGGGTATCTGATAGTGTGGTCAAGAAGTGTAAGATCGCAATGCTGATTAAGGAAATGGACTTGTCTAGGTTGATGGTCCATGCTCAACAAATTGAGGAACAGATAACTAAGAAGAAAGAGAGGAAGAACAAGAGAACTAGAACCAGTAGTTTCAGTTTCGCTCAACCAAAGTTAGAAGGTGGAAACCGTTCTTAATTCCGTCCAAAATCTTCAGTCCTAGCTCCGTATTTGGCTTGTGAACCGATACATAAATTTAGGTATGATAATAAGGACAGGGCGCCAGGCTCTAAATCTCAGGGTAGTGTAAATAGTACTTGAATAAATTTTTTTGGTCAGAAATGCGGCAGAAACCATCAGGGTGTCTGCAGGGCTAGCAGTGACATGTGTTTTGGGTGCGGTAAGCCAGGACATAGGATCAGAGAGTTTCCTCAGGTGGGTTCAAAGAGTTAACATAATCATCCCACAATTTAGTTCGATCGCCCATCTCAGCAGGGTGCCACTTCCAGTGCCACCAGTGGGTAGGGGTGGGCGTTCGGTATTCGGTTTGGTATTTTCAAAGTTTGGGTTTCATAATTCGATAATCGATATTTGAACATAGATACCACATACCATACTTATAAACATCGGTTCAGTAGTTCGGTAATCGATAAATTAAACTTTGGATCGGTATGGTATTTGGTAATACTGTATTAAAGTTGGAGATGTGCAAATATACGTTTATACTTTAAAGAATATATTTAATAGAAACCCTATTTAGTATCTTTTTTGTTGCTTTTTATGAATATATTACCAAGGTCCAAGAGATTCTTTGGGATGACTAGTACTATTATCTATTGGGTTGGGTTAAACACACACACACACATATATATATATTCGATAAGTATCGAATACCAAACGATATTAATATATTGTACCAAACCCAATCCCGAATACCAAAATATTAAAATTTTACTCCCAAATACCATACATAATAAAGAATTAGCGAATATCAATTACCAAATTTTTGGTTTGGTAATTCAGTTTTTGGTATTTTATACCCAGCCCTACCAGTGGGCAGTGGCCAAACAGGCTCTATGTACTTTAGTCTCCACAGGATTAGGAGAGTTCTCCTAATGTGGTTACCGGTACGCTGAAAATCTTTCATTTACATGTTTAAGCTTTGTTAGATCCTAGAGTTTCTCTATCTTTTGTAACTCCTTACATAGCCGTCAACTTTAGAGTTAGCCCCGAAATCCTAATAGAGTCTTTCTTAGTCTCTACCCCAGTGGGTAAGTCTATCATAGCTCGACGGGTATACAGGAACTGTTTGATTATGATTTCTCAGAAATTTACTTCAGTATACCTTATAGAGTAAGCGATAACGTATTTTGAAGTCATTCTCAACATGGATTAGCTCCACTCATGTTATCCCTCAGTCAATTGTAGTAACAGAGTAGTTCATTTTCAGTTTCCAAATGAACCAGTCCTTGAATGGAGGGGTAGTACTACAACGCTTAGGGGTTAACTTGTTTCGTACCTTAGAGCGAGAAAGATGATATCCAAGGGGTGTATTTACCATCTTGTCTGAGTAAAGGACTCTACTTCTCAGACCCCAAATCTTGAGTAAATTTTAATAGTGAGGGAATTTTTAGATATGTTCCCTGAAAATCTTTCTAAAGTTTCTCTCGAAAGGGAAATTGATTTCGGAATAGACATTTTTCTAGATACACAGCCTATCTCTATTCTGCCATACAGAATAGCTTTATCTAAACTCAAAGAGTTAAAAAAATAGTTGAAAGATCTCTTAGATAAGGGATTTATCAGGCCTAGTGTCTCCCCATGGGGCGCACTAGTCCTATTCATGCGTAAGAAAGATGGTTCTCTCATAATGTGTATTAATTATCGTCAGTTGAGCAAAGTCACAATAAAAAATACATACCCACTTCCCAGAATTGATGACTTATTCGACAAACTTCAGGATGCCAGTTATTTTTTTAAGATAGACCTTAGATCCGGCTATAATCAACTCAGAGTTAGAGAATATGACATTCTGAAAATAGATTTCAGAACTCGGTATGGTCACATCGAGTTTATGGAATTGATGAACTGGGTGTTCAAGCAGTACTTGGATATATTTGTCATAGTCTTCATAGATGACATCTTTGTCTACTCCTGTAATGAAAATGATCATGCAAACCACCTCAGAATAGTATTACAGACTCTCAGAGCCCATCAGTTATTTGCCAAATTCAGTAAGTGCGAATTTTATCTAAGGTCAATAGCTTTCCTTGGTCACATAGTTTTCAATGATGGCATTAGAGTTGATCCTCAAAAGATTGAAATGGTGATAAACTAGCCCAGATCCATCTCTCCGTTAGATATTAGGAGTTTCTTGGGTTAGGCTGGCTATTACTAGTGGTTTATTGAAGGGTTTTTATCTATTGCGTCCCCCATGTCCAGATTGACTCAGAAGAAAGTTAATTTTCAGTGGTTAGATTCTTGTGAGAAGAGTTTTCAGGAGTTAAAGAGTCGACTCACAACAACCCCAGTTTTGATGTTACTAGATTTTTTAGATGGGTTTGTTATGTACTGTGATGCTTCCAGAGTTAGTTTGGGATGTGTTTTGATGCAGAAGGGTAAGGTTATGGCCTATGCCTCTATACAACTTAAGCCCCATAAAAAGAATTACCCTACCTATGATCTTAAGATAACAACTATTGTGTTTGCCTTACAGATTTGGAGGCACTATTTGTATGGGGTGCATGTTGACCTGTTCACAGATCACAAAATCTTACAGTATGTGTTCTCGTAAAGAAATTTGAATCAGCATCTGAGAAGATGGTTAGAATTATTGAAAGACAATGACATGAGTGTTCTGTATCGCCCGAGCAAGGCCAATATAGTGGCAGATGCCTTCAGTAGGTTGTCCTTGGGTAGTGTTACTCACGTTGAGGATGGTAAGAAGAAGTTATTTGAGGAAGTTTACCAGCTTGCCAGATTAAGTGTTTGTTTGGTTGATTCAACTGAGTGTAGTGTTTGGGTGTATAATAGTTTGGAGTCTACTTTAGTTGCCGAGGTAAAAGAAAAATAGGACAGGGATCCCAGTTTAGTTAAACTGAAAGAGTCAGTCAGAGATAAAAAAGTAGAGGTTTTCTCTCAAGGGGGAGATGACATATTGCATTTCTAGGATAGACTGTGTGTGCCATGTGTTGATGAGTTGAGACATCGAATTCTTGTAGAATAGCATGGTGAGCGTCACTTTATTCGTCCAGGGGCCACTAAGATGTATCATGAATTGTGGAAAGTCTATTAGTGGAGTAGGATGAAGAGGGACATTGCAGAGTTTATGGCTAAGTTCTCTACTTATCAGCAGGTGAAGATTGAGCACCAAAATCCTAGTAGGTCTATGCATGAGTTCAGTATTCCCACTTGGAAGTGGGAGGAACTAAACATGAATTTTGTGACAGGTTTGCCTCGTACTCGTGGTTAGCATAATTCGATTTGGGTAATTATAGACAGGATGGCTAAATCAGCCTATTTCTTGCCAATCCATACTTTCTTTTTAGTTGAGGACCATGCCAGGCTCTATATCAGAGAGTTGTTTAGGTTGTACAGTGTCCCATTGTCCATCATCTCAGATAGAGGTACTCAGTTCACCTTTTACTTTTGGAAAGCTTTTCAGAAGGGTATTGGTACCCAAGTTCACCTTAGTACAACCTTCCACCCTCAAACAGGTGGTCAGACAAAAAGGATCATTCATACCTTTGAGGCTATGTTGAGAGTGTGTGTAGTTGACTTTAAGGGCAGTTGGGTTGACCACTTGTCTTTGATTGAATTTGCGTATAATAATAGCTATTTTTCCAGTATTCAGATGGCTTCTTTTGAGGCCCTATATGGAAGGAGATGTAGATCTCTGATTGGTTGGTTTGAAGTAGGTGAGGCCGCGGTAGTGGGGCCTGACTTGGTGTTTGATTCCTTAGAGAAAGTATAGTTGATCTGGGAGAGGCTTAAGGCAGCCCAGAGCCAACAGAAATCATATGCAGATATGAGAAGGAAAGACCTTGAATTTGAGGTTGGCGATTTTATGTATTTAAAGATCTTTCCCATGAAGGGAGTAAAGAGGTTTGGAAAGAAGGCGAAGCTTAATCCCCGTTATGTGAGCCCTTACAGAATTTTAAGCCATTTTGAAAAGGGGGCGTATGAGCTTGAGTTGCCTGCAAACTTAGCATCAGTGCACCCAATATTCCATATCTCTTTGTTAAAGAAGTGTATTGGTGACCCAATTGTAGTTGTTCCCTTAGAAAGCATAGATGTTCAGAACAGCCTTTCTTACGAAAAATTTCCAGTTAAGATCCTTGATCGACAAATTCGTAGACTAAGAAACAAAGAAGTTCCTCTAGTCAAAGTTCTTTGGTGGAATAAGTCTGTTGAGGGAGCCACTTGGGAAGCAGAAGTAGATATGCAGACCAAGTACCCTTATCTTTTCTCCGCAAACTCAGACTCAACTTAAGATAACAATCTTCTTAGAATTTCTCTTTTCCCATGCTCAGTTTCAACTGCATATCATTCTCATGCCAGTCATGCATTCACAGAGCCAGTTCAGTCATGTGTCATGTTTTACACTCAGTCATGTAATTATGTTATCATTGTGTATATTTAGAATGCAACCAAAGTTCCTCAGTGCTTTCAGTCTAACCAGTCTCATTCGAGGACAAATGTTCTCAAGGGGGAGATATTGTAATACCCCAAAGTCCCAAGCCAATGTTAGCTTCATGTTCCAAGCTCATGCATAATACCTTATAGTTCTTTAATAATTTTACAAGTTACTTTGATGTATATTAAGAACTCAAATAACTCCCAACTATTAGACGAATCAAAATAATCGTTACTAATTGAATTTTTGATAAGAATGTTGCTTTGGTCTACTTCAAATGAGCATATATTTTATTTTACTCAAAATTTTATATCTCAAGACCCACCAAATTGTAGGAAATTGAATTATCTTTCTAACGATACCAATTTTACCTAAATTCGATACTCGGGTGAGAAGTTATGACATTTTTAGTTAAAAATAGTAGCCCAACGCGATAAGGCCGCGTCACGGTGATAGCCAAAATCACGTTCGTCCATTTATAGTGTGTCATTGCGATAAGCACCGTGTAGCTCCAAGGGGCATTTTCCCTCTCATCACTTTCCAGTGAGGCACCGGGATTGGCACCGCATCGCGCCATGGTGCGATTTTGGAATTGTCCATTTCCAGTGGCTCAACGCGATTTCACCACATCGCGCCGCTGGATAAATTTGGAATTGTCCCTTTTCCAGTGGCCTGATGCGATTACACCGCGTAGCGCCAGAAGCCAAAATCAGGATTTCCAGTCTACTTTCAAGTTTTAATTTGCCAAAGGGCATTTAAGTCTTTTTCCTTCACCTCATTCAGTCAAAACACGAGATTTAACTCCTAAGAGAGCATATTTGCTCAATTTTTCATACTCCTCTTAAATTAAAGTATCCCCCTTTCAAGAACAAAACCCTAGCCTTCAAGATTCAAGATCAGATCTCAATTATTCACCATCAATTCTCACAAACTCATAAATCAAGGTATGTTTGGTGTTCATCCTTGGGTTCCTTCCACCCTTGGAATTCAAGAATCCTTTTTGAGAATTTAAATTATGAATTACATTCTTGAATTGAATTGTGTTCATGTATGTGTTGATTTTATGGGTTCTAAGCTAAGAAGATTATAAATTTTAAGTAAATAAACTAGCATGTGTGTTGACTTATGTACTCCTCATGTCATAACCTATGAATTGTGAGTTGAATATTGTAGTCATGATATCCCCACGTTATTCTTTCTCATGTATAAGAACCATGCTCTCTAAGTGTTTGACAAAATATCTATGTGAACAAATCATGCATGACATCCTAATTGCAATGCTTTTAAACTTATGATATGACTTCATTATTTATGCTATCGAGTCCTGGGGGTATTGTATACCCGAAGTTAGCTGCTTACTTAGTTTTTAGTAATAATAAAATGATTCCGTAGTATCCCAAACAGTAGCATTTAGTCAGTTAACAGAATAAACGTCAGTTCAGTCAAGCTTAGTACAGTCTAGTGATCAGTATCGGTTCAGTTCGAAGTAGGATTCAGCACTGAGCAAATTCAGAGATGGAGGCATTCCTGCCAGTATAGGATTTGTCCCTTAGTAGTAGTCCCTAAGTTAGAGAACTACGTAGCTAGCATAGGGTAAATCATCTTTCTGCCAGATTAGGGTTGACCCAGCCAGTGTTAGTAACCCTGGCACAGTGCTAACACCCTTCCAACTGGGGTTACAGGTTCGACCCTAAATCATTCTATAAACAGGGTATGTCAATTAGATGATAACTCCCACAGTCTCAGTTTCAGTACTCAATATTTAGTATTTAGCGCTCGGTATAGAACTCAATTCAGTTCTACATGATTATAACTTACAGTTATCACTAATCAGTTATTTAAAACTCAGTACTTCAGTTCCAGTCTAATTCTGATAGACGATATATGTTATATTACTTGTTCATTATCTTCAGTAGTCTCAGTCTTGCATATACTCTCATCCAGTCACTTCACGATATTTAGTTGTTATTATTACTTATGTACACGAATCTATGCATATTATCCTAACCTCACTTAGCATACCGGTACATTCAAAGTACTGACGCAATACTCTCTCTTGCGCTATGATGTCTCATATCATAGGTTCGGACACTTGGGTTCCTGACCGTACTTAGCTAGATCAGTCGATTAGCTGTAGTCACAGTAGTGAGTCCTCATCCCTCGAGGACACAATACTTATTTAGTCGATGCATTATTTCAGTATTTCAGTTATTTCAGATAGTAATTGTGAGTTAGTTGGGGCCTTTCCCATCAACTCTTTTATTTTAAATGTGTTAGAAGCTTTCAGACATTATCAATTAACAGTTATTCTACAGATGTACTCAGTATTGATTCAGTTTTATCAACCTTATGGTATTTTCAGTTTTATTTCCGCATAAGTTTTCATTATTATTATCAGTACTCACAACAGGTATCAGTCATGGGTTAGCTTGTGGTCCTTTGGGGTCGTAAGCACCGTATGACGCCCAGAGTGCAGCCTCGGAGCATTACAATTTTCAACTCTTAAATATTAGAAAAAAATAGTGAAAAGATGATTTTGTCTAAAGCAAGGACTTTTACTGAAGGGAAAAAAGTTCAAACAATATTTTTAACGCAAAAAAAGTTCAAACAATATTTTTAACGCCCTTCACACTTTTAATATACTAGTTTAGGTGTACGCGCCTTGTGCGTGTACCTCACTTTAATGAGTTGAAACATTACACTAAATAGGATATTTGTTTATGTAATAAAGATGAATATAATAATTAAATTTAATATCTTTTGAGTATGTAAAGATGGAGAATTTATTTGTTAAATCTAATCTTTACCAAAAATATTTTTAAAAGTTGATCAACATTCATCTACCATCTGTAAATTGCAACAAAATAATACAATGATAGAGACATCAAAATAATACAATTAAATCTAATCTTTAAACACAAAAATTTTCTCAAAGTCGTCTGACACTCATCTACTACCCGTAAATAATAACAAGATAATACGATAATAAAGATATCAAAATAATACAACTAAACCTAACCTTTACATAAAAAAGTTTCTCAAAGCTGATCAACATTTATCTATCACCTGTAAACTTCAATAAAATAATACAATAAAAGTGACATAAAAACAAAACAACTAAACTTAAATTTTACACACAAAAATTTCTCAAAGCCGATCGAGATTCATCTACGAACTATAAACTATCATAAAATAACAAACTAATAGACAGTGGCAGAGTCAGGATTTTCAGCAAGGGGGTTCACAAGTGAACGTACGATCTAACCGAAGGAGGTTCGACATCTACTATATAACATAAAAAATAATTTTAACCATAGTATAATTTTTCATCGAAGGGGGTTCGGATGAACATCCTAACTTACATGTAGTCCGCCCCTGAATAGAGATATTACGATAATACAATTAAACCTAGCATTTACCTTTAAAAAAATTTCAAAGCCGACCCACATTCATCTAACATCTGTAAATTAAAATAAAACAATTAGATAATAAAGATATCAAAACAATAAAATTAAACCTAACTCTTACACAAAAAATTCTTCAAAGCCAATTGACATTTATCTACAACCTGTAAACTATAAAAGAAAAATATAATAGTGATCACAAAGCTTCAATTTTGAATTCTATTATGTAGATAAAAACAGTGAAGAAGTTGATGGTTAGAAAATCAAGCACCCACCAATCTCGACATGCAATTGAATCAAGTTAGATGAGCATCAATCATATTCTCCCAATAGGCAAACTAGTTTGTTCTCTAGTTTAACGTACATCTCAATATTTATAGAAGTATTTTCTTAATAAAGTCCTATTTTAGGAGCATTTTTCTAATTGAACAGTAGAGAGGAAAATATTAATTAATTCTTCTACCATATATTTTAGGAGTCCCATATATTTTAGAAAGTCTAGCAGAAAGAAAAATATTAATTATTTCTCCTACCATATATTTTAGGAGTCCCATGTATTTTAGGAAGTCTAGTTAATATAATAAAATAATAAATTTTGAAAAATAGTGAAAAAATAATTTTATCTAAAGAAGAGTTTTTTAATGAAGGGCAAAAAGTTCAAATCACTTTTCTAAGGATTTCACACTTTTAATATATTATAGATTATAGATTATAGATATAGATATAGATTATAGATATAGATATGGATTATATATTATAGATATAGATTATAGATTATAAATATAGATATTGATATAGATATAGATATAGATTATAGATAATTTTTTCTATCTAAAAATTTACTAATGGGTATGATGTAATTTTATCTTTAAACTAACCGAAATATTTTGTATTAGAATAGGACTAGGTTGCTCCTTTTTATTTTTATTTTTAATTTTTAATCCATTGATTTTAGGAGTACCTAAAAGTTTTAAGCCAAAAGTTTATATTTCGAACTTTGAAGAAAAATTTTAGAAGGATAAGAATTGAAGTAATTAGAGAATAATAATTATACATGAAGACTAGAAGTATCATAAAATGGGTAAAAGAATAAATAAATATATATCAAGAACATCATTCCAGAGAAGTATTTAGGGGATATGAGATAATGCTGTTTTTTGTACCTCATAAAACAAATGATATTATACGGATAACTTGGTCAACATTTTTTCATGATTGATAGAGAATAACTGCAGCGCAATCTATATTACTTACTAAAAAGAGAGAATAAGCACACGACTGACCTTTCATGCAAAAGGTCTTGAGATTGAACTTCTGTGACAATATTTTCTTTAGTTTAATTGTACACGTATCTTGCTTACTATTTCCTTCGTTTTTTTTAAAAAATGATTTAGTTTAATTTAACATAAGAATTTAAAATAATAAAAAAACTTTTAAATCTTGTGATCTTAAATAAAAAATATGACCTTTAAAAATAAAAAGTTACTAAAAAAGGAATGAAATTATTTTTTTAAAACAAATTAAAAAAAAGAATAGTTTATTTTTTTTTTTCTGAATCGGAGGGAGCAATAGGTGGGAAAAAATTGTTATTAATATAGTCTGGGACCCACAATATTAATGCATTTAAATGCTAGCTTATTTAATTTGTGATATTCAGGCCCTACTTAAATTTCTTATGTGATGCAATCGCAAACTTCTCCCTCTTCTGGTAGAATGAAAAATAAATATTCTTTTTGTCAATGGTATCAATTTATATGACACAACTTAGATTTTGAGAATCAAATCATCTAATTTTGATTGGGAATTTGTATCTATAATTGTCAATATTTTTGAAATAAAGTTACATATTTGAATCATAATGATTACGATTTAAAATATTTTAAAAATATATAAAAAATATTAGTTTTCAAAATTTGAAAGACACCACATAAATTGAGATGGAGAAAGTAAATATGTCAAAATGACAATTTAAAAGAACCAATTAAGACTAAATGAAGTATCAACAACATATAGTCTTTAAATAGAAAGAAAAATAAAGGCTTTTTTTCAAATGAATAAATAAATAAATATTATAATTTAATTGTTATAATAATATTAATTTAATATAGTTGAGTAATTTAATTTAATTCTCTTGGGTGTTCTTTTTCAATTTTCTATATAATATATTAACTAAATCACTTTAAAAGGCCTCACAATAAATGTTTATCTAAAGTCCGTGTATAAGTAATCAATGCAAATCGTTTGGACAAATCAATAAGGTTTGTTTGGTAAGATGTATTAAAAAATATAATGCACTCGTTAAACTTGTGTACTATCAATCTCTTATTTGGTACATTTTTAAAATTTATGTATAACTAATATTTGTATTAGTTATATAGATTCTATTGTGTATCGAAGAGTGTATTAATAATACCAACATTTTATATGTATTAATAGTAAAAACATTTCAATACATGCATTAACTTGGATAATGACATTATTACCCCTTTAAAATATTTGTCAGTTTCTTTTTCCACCATTTTTACATTTTTCAATTTATTTTTTCATTATATTATGTTGTAAAAAATTGGCTTTCTCTCTCTCTGTATTTTGTCATGAAAAAGAAAGATAATTTCTTCATCTTCTCCCTTCTACTTAATCAAACACTATTTTAGGTGTTTCAAACACAATGAAAAATCAAAATTGACTTTACAATAGCTAGATTAGAAACTTACTTGGACTTTGAAACATTAAAGTGACAGTGTCAGTTTCATCATTTTCCGTGTTAATAAGGTTTATCCCGATTGAAATTTGACAGGTCACAATGATAGTGTTCAAAACCCTCAAATCGGAGCAGCAGCGCCACCAAAGCCACGATGGCTGAAATTCATGGCCTGCAGAGAAAACCCTTGGAGGAGTGGACGGGGTAGCAAGAGCTCTCTACGTATCTTCAAGTTATTGCAATGAAGAATTTAGGAAAGTTCTTTATGGTCCATGAGCTGATTAATGTCTAGGAGTTTATTTTGTTATACTATGTGCACCTTTAACTATTCTGCAAACCAACACAAAGGCTAAAGAAT
The DNA here is from genome assembly GCF_002878395.1 of Capsicum annuum. Lineage (NCBI taxonomy): Eukaryota > Viridiplantae > Streptophyta > Magnoliopsida > Solanales > Solanaceae > Capsicum > Capsicum annuum. Next base: position 91,500,253 of record NC_061111.1, read on the forward strand.
TTTGTTGCAAAAACGAAGGATATTTTTATAATAAATATTATTTTATCAAATAATTTGTTACACATTATTTCTAATACATCACACCAAATCGTGTACAAAAAATAATATCAACATAACTAATACAAGCATTACTAATATAACTTATTCTGTATTATTCTTATACACTCTACCAACGACCCCTAAGGCCTAATAACCTTTTCACTTACCCACATAATAGCACATAGTGCTAAACGTTTAAATTACAGAAATAACCTTTTTTTGAGTGACTTTACTTTTTTTTTTTTCTCCATGAAAAAAGTTTTATAGAATAATCTTCCCTTTTTTTATATATATATATATATATATATAGACAATTTTTGTCCTTTTATATTTCATATATTCCTAAACAACTTTTCATGCCCATTTGCATCTCAACTTCTATTTTTTCCCTCTTTTTTATGTTTCTTTGATTTTTATTTTTTCTTCTCTCTTTTTAAAATTTTTTCTCAACCTTTATTTTTTCCCTCCATCTTTACTTTTTATTTTTTCCTTCTCTCCTTTTAACTTTTTTTTTTTGATTTTTTTCAATCTTTATTTTTATTTTATTTTTTTTCATTTTTTTCTCATTCTTATTTTTGTCTTTTATTTTTTTATTTTCTCCTCTCAACTCCCATTTCTTTTTCTTTTCTTTTTTCTCAATCTTTATTTTTTATTTTATATTTTTTTCTTAATCATTATTTTTTTCTTTCTTTTCTTTTCTTATTTTTTATTCCATCCCAACAATAAGTTACACCCCATGGGCAACAGTTGACACTACTACATTGTGTCTTGATTTATGAGATAATCTGTAACCCTTGCCTCTTAGCCAAGACTTTCAAACAACAAGTTATACCCCATGGGCAAGACTTGACACTACCACATTGTGTCTTGATTTATGATATATTCTATAACTCTTGCCTTAGAGACAAGACTTAGCCCAACGACTTTCAAATAACAAGTTACACCACATGGACATGAGTTGACACTACCACATTGTGTCTTGATTTTATGAGATGTTCAATAACTCTTATCCTAGAAGCAAGACTTAGTCCGCCAAAGGAAGAAGTTATGACCTAAGAGCAAGAGTTGACACTGTCACACTTTGTCTTGATTTATAAGAAGTTCTACAGCTCTTGCCTTATGTAACACCCTACATTTTTGGGCTAAAATGTGAGCTATCATTGCTATGTATATAAATCCAAACTCAATTATTTCTATGTAATATAAGGATCATGATCTTTTACCTAGTGTGTAAAGTTCTTTCGATGTGAAGAATCTTCATAGAAAACACTTAGAACAAAGTTGAGTTAACTAGAAGGGTCAACTTTGAACGTGTATAACTTCTAGAATATATGAAATTTTGGAGCTCAAGACCCACCTAATGAAAGATAATTGAGTCCTTTTTCTACAACATTTGATTTCCCCTTAATCCGATACCCAAGCCAAAATTTATGAGTATTTTCGTGAGTGAACCAGTGAAGGTCCAGGATAAGGATGTGACACGCCCTCAGTGCTTTGTGATAAAAGTGTGTCATGCCCTATATGCTCCGCGTTAAGGGCGTGGCACGCCCATGTTCCCAGAGATGCTAAAACCCACGTTTCTCTTTAGTTTTTTGAGGGTAAACTAGTCATTTATGTTCTAAATCATCCTATAACTAATACTAAGATGATTTCCCACATCCCATAACCTAAATACACAATTTCTCTTCTCCCAAATTCTCAAGAACACCAATTATGGGCTCTTCACCAAAATTCCAGCTCCCAAAGCCTCAAATTTAAGTTCTTCTCAACATTTTCTCTCTAATTTCATCATTGAGGTCATGGAAAATGAATCCAAGTATTAATATCGTGTTTAAGCTAGGATTCAAGCTTCAAAGTTAATGATTTAAGATTTTCTCCAAAATTTTCCATCTTTTAAGCATGGTGGACACTCCCTATTTTAATTATTGTATTAATGCATCAATTTACTTGATATGTATGTGTTTTTGAATGATTGATTAAACCTGGGTTGAGGGTTTTTGGTTGTTGAACACTTGCATTGGTATCTCTTATTTTAATGTTTTTCTCTATAGTTTAAATGGTGAATTGCAAAGTGAATAGTATTTTGTGATGATGGTAGAATTTGGTGACTTGGGTTTCACAAAGTTGATGAATTTTAACATGGTAATGACATTAACCTCAAACCACATTGTAAATCCTGATTTTAAATAAGCATTCCACTTGATTTAACTATTTTTGAAACCTTGCATTGCATTAATGGAAAAAGGATAAAAATATTTTGGAATGCCCTTCGTGGCTATGGTTTTGGAATGCCTTTGGTGGCTCTGATTTTGGTTTTTAAATGGAATTCAGAGTCTAATGGTTAAATATTTTTTGTTTGGCATAATCGGAATAGCTTGCAAGTGTATTGGTATGACGATACCAAGTTGGAAATGCCTAAATAAAAGACTTCATGGATAATGACTGATTTATGTGCAAATTGTTTTAAATTGGGCTTAAAGGAAATTATGTAGCTCACTGAGAAGGTGTAGTCCTGGGGGGACCAATAGTGAAAATCACGTTTACCGATGTTAAGGGGTCTATATGACCATTGTGTCTGGATACACAATATATTTTGGATGGATATCGCCTTGGTGTGTTTAGCTATTCCTCAGTACATACGACTAACATGGTCTGGCCCCTTCTAGTAGAGAGAGCCGAACCATAGAACTTGTGGATGCCTGAAAGGTTGGTAAGAGCTACACAGTTTAGGATTGATGTTTTAAACGAACATATTTCATGCCTCTTACCTTTATCCCGACATCATATATATATGTGTGTGTAATTGTTGTGTATTTGGTTTGTAATTGGACTTTTGATAAATACATATATTTTATCCCCTTTCTTGGGTTGCATGCTAGTACTTATCGTACTGACCATCCCCGGATGCTACATCATTTCATGATGTAGGTTTTGAGTTTTTTTTATGATTTTGTGCAGAGTTAGGTGGTTCGATAATCCTATGGGTCATCTATGAAGTGGATAACCCTCTATCTTTCAGAAGACTCAGTTATTATCTTAGTTTTTTATTTATCATTCTAGCACATATGCATTTCTTTGTCATAGTCAGGGGCATGTACCAACTTAGTTGGTATTCTTTGAATTAGAGGCTTTTATGGATAGTTTTAGGATGACATTATTATCTTGTTCTGACCCTCATCATTATTTTTGGATTTATATATCTCTTTATTGTCTTTGTTGTCTTCTGCTGTTTATTATTATTATTATGCTGTTGATATTAGTCTAGGGGGTTATTTTCGACATTAGTTGGACTGGGATGCTTGTCACGGCTAAGCATGGTGTAACACCTCAGATTCTTGGTCCTTGAAAATTTTTGAAATCTTATCCTCACTATCCTGACTATGACTTACCCTATGAGTCGTAGGGAGTCTTGACGAGTCATTAGGAACCAAATCGTAAAATTACCAGTGTGTTTGACTAAGTTTTCTTCTTTGAGTACAAGTGGCTCACTACGAGTTGTGAGCACTCATTATGGGTCGTTGGGTGCAAATCATAGGATGTCCAGTGTTTACCCTAAGTAGTTTCTGTGTTGACTATGACTGAACCCTCTAAGTCATAGGGTTACATAATAAGTCGTATTAGGTGAAGGGTCAACAGTGTGTTGGTGCCGTAGAGACTACCTTAGCTACGAGTCATAGTAACGAGTTGTAATGAGCCATATAAGTCATATAGTGATCCGTAGTCACTAACGTCTAAAACTCAGCTTTTAATTTAAGGGCACTTTGGACAATTCCTTTCGTACCCAATTAAAACCCCACATTCATAAAGCACTCAATGGGCTTATTCTTCATTCATAATGTAATTACACACTCTCAAAACTCTCTCAAATTCTCCTAAGTAAGATACTTAAGGTTTTTAAGAAGTAGGTCATCCAAGGGCTCAAAAGTTGATTTATCTCCATAAACTTGGATAATTCAGGCATGTTACTCTTTCCTAATTATTATTTTGAAAAAAGCATAAATTTACATGGTTCAATTGACTGGTTTTGAATGTGGGTTTCCAACATGGTTGAGGGTTTTGGCATAGTTGTTTCTTGAATTGCTTTCCCGTGATTGATTAAGCATTGTTGATGCTTTATTAATGGTGTTAAACTTGTAGGGTGCATGGTTATGGAGAATTTACTAAGGGGTCATAGTTTTCCCTAAATTGATGCTCTGAAATTGGAATTGGTTTTGAATAATGGTTTTCCCCCAACCTACTTGTGTAAATGGCTTTGAATCATAAAATTGTCACTTGATTTGACTTACTCACCTATCTTATTACATTGTATAATTGGAAACCCAAGAAATTGTATTTTAAAAGCCTTGTGGCTATCATATTAATAAACAAAGGGGGCGAGACATTTCCCCTAGATTTTGATATTAATAAATTAAGGGAGCGAGGCATTCCCCTAAGTTTTAATATGATTTTTATGGCATAGAGATAATCTTGCAAGTGTTTGGGTATGACGATACCCATGGTGTGCCCTAACAGTTAGTTCATTGATTTATAAATGGGTTATGAAGCTTTCTTTAAAATTAGGCTTAACGAGGGTTATGTAGCAAACCCGTGAAGAGTAGGTCTTGGAATGACGTGTACTAGGAACTCGTGTTTGCCAACTTGAAGTTTGGTCTTGATGACCTGTGTGTATATGCCACACTATACATATATTTTGGTATGACTTGTTGCCTTGTTAGCTTTAGCCTTCCCTAGGATTTTCTCCAGTTCATATGGCTAGTACGTACTAGGGCCCTTTCAGCAGGGGGAGCTGAAACCATATAATCCATGAGTACCTACTATGATATTTGAGCTATATAGTCCAGGATAATATTTTACTTTATGGTAAACCTTGTTCCCTATCCCGACATATCATTTATATATATGTATTATGATATGGTTTATATGGTGTTTGAAATGGATTGATTTAATATTATGTTATCTCTTATCCCCGAGTTACATGCTAGTTTTTACTCTACTAACCATCTCCAGACACTGTATCCCCACGTGATGCAAGCACCAGAGATATTGCTATATTTCCTGCGCAAATTTAGGTTAATCAACTTGGTTCATTGGTTCATTATGGTGAAGTGGTAAGCTTTCATTCTTTGGAAAACTTAGACATTTTATCAGTTCCTTTCATAGATTAGAATTGACAGTTTTTATTATCATTAATATTGTCAGAGTCGGAGACATGTCCTGACCAAGGCTATTTTGGTTTTCTTTGTATAGAGGTTTTGTTAGATTACTATAGATTTAGGTGGCGTTGGTTGGTTGTTTTGAGGTCGGTTGCCAAATATAGGTTATAGACATATCTTTTATTCTTTGAACTCATCTTCCACCATCTTGTTATATGTTTGAAATTTTGCCCTTGTTAGAAAGTGTGTAGTGTTTTGTTCGGTTCAAGGGGTGGTCTCCGATACACGGTGGACTTGAGATACTCATCATGACCACGCCATGGTTTAGATCATGACAACCTTGGTATCAAAGCCTAGGTTTGGTGTCATGGGTGCCCACAAGCTATGTCAAGTATAGTCTCTTTTATGGATGTGTAGTGCGCAATAATTATAAGGGAGAGGCTACGAGACATTTAGGAATGTTTTTATTTCTTGTGATTTATTTTTGGGCTATAGAGTCTAAGGTCTTGAATCTCCTCTAATGTCTGTTTGTGTGTATTTCAGATCATGCCTCCCCAAAGATATGATGCTTAAGAAAACTTCTTTGTTCTATTCGAGGACAATGTTGATAGAACTTATTCTACTTATGGGGTTTAGACCCAGTAAAGGGATCCTGTTCCTGGTGGTTCTCGTAGGGTTCCTTCAAATTCCACTTGTCCTCCTCGGGATCCTCAAGGTGATGTGACTAATGCTGAGTTTTATCATTCAATCCATTTGCTTACTCAGTTGTGGCCTCTCAGTCTTGCCATTTTGAGCGTGAGAGTGATGTTTCTCCTTCTTTTGAGATTACTAGAGTTGTCCAGTTTATAAGGCTCAAACCTTTAGTTTTCACTAGTTCTAAGGTTGAGGAAGATCCTTAAGATTTCATTAATGAGATGGAAATTTTTTTCCATGTGATACATGCCTCTAGTTTAGAGGGTGTGGAATTTGCTGTATACCAACTGAAAGATATGTCATATCAATAGTATGATGAGTGGAATTAGTTGAGGGGTGATAAAGTAGAGTTGGCATCTTGGGATGACTTTTCTAGTACTTTTCTTGATTGCTTCTTTCCTCATGAGTTGAGAGAGGCGAAGGCTGAGGAGTTCATGAACCTGAGGCAAGGCAGGATGATAGTTAAAAAGTATGCCTTAATGTTTCACCAGTTGTCTCGTTATGCTTCGAAGTTGGTGTTCTCTATGAGAGCTCGAATAAGAAAATTTGCTTCAGGGTTATCTCGTGATTTGGTACTGAAATGCAAAGATGCTCTATTAAATAAAGACATGGACATATCTAGGTTGGTGGTGTACATGCAATAGGTTGAGAGGAAAAGAAGAAGTAGGTTGAGATGAGCGAAAGGCAGAATAAAAAGTTTTGATATTTGGATCAGGGTGTAGGCCAAAAACAGAAGTGGTAGAGACGGTGGAAAATAGTCTAAGAAAAAGTGGGGCGCTTGTGGTTTCTACTCTACAACTAATGATTAGTATCTAAATCCGTTGGGCAATCATTTCACCTAGTCAACTCTATCCCATCTTCGTTGTAGATTTTATGGATAGTTGCACTATGGTTTTTATGATGAGAGGAGGAATAAGTGTTTCAGATGCGACTAGCTTGTCCACTTTCGGAGGAACTACCCTTTATGTGATGTTTCTATGGGAGCGAATAAGGTCCTAATTATTGTTTCTTCTGCTCCCATACCAAAGGGTGCTACTTTTGGCTTCGGCAAAGGTCAAAACCATCTGTATGCTCTTGCTACCCATTAAGATTCTGAGGTGTCTCCCAATGTTGTTACTGGTATGCTAAAACTTTTTTCTTGTGATATGTATTATCTGCTTGATCTCGGGTCTACTCTTTCTTATGTGACCCCTTATGCGGCTACTATTTTAGTATTAGTCTTGAGTGTATTCTAGATCCCTTTTCTGTGTCCACCCTGATTGGTGACTCTATTAAGGCCACGAGACTCTCTAGGGTTTTTGTGGTAACTATCTGTAGTAGGGAGAAATTAGTAGATTTGATAGAGTTTAACATGTTAGATTTTGATGCAATTTTGAGGATAGTTTAGTTACACTCGTGCTATGCTGCCCTTGATTGTCATACCCGAAGGGCCAATTTCTATTTACCAAATGAGCCAGTGATTGATTGGAAAGGTAGTTCCCTAGTGCCCAAGGGAAGGTTTATATCTTATAGAGCCTAAAAATTATTGTCCAAGGGGTGCCTTTACCATCTAGTGCATATTAAGGATTCTATACCCAAAGGTCTTTTATTTCAATCTATCCCTGTGGTATGTGAGTTCCCCGAGGTGTATTATGATGATCTTCTTGTTGTTTCTCCCGATAGGGACATAGATTTTTGGATTGATCTTCTTTTATACATTCTTTCTATCTCTACCCCTTCTTATATAATGGCTTTAGATAAGTTGAAATAACTCAAGAAGAAGTTGAAGGATCTTCATAATAAGGATTTTATTCGCCATGGTATGTCCCCATAGGGTGATCTTATGGTCTTTATGCATAAGAAAGATAGGTCTCTTCAAATGTGTATAGACTATCGCCAATTGAATAAGGTGACCTTGAAGAATAAGTATCCCCTTTCGAGGATTGATGATCTGTTTGATCAGGTTTCCATTGCTAAGTTTTTTTCTTAGATTGACCTTTGGTCGGGTTGTCATCAGTTGAAAGTGAGGGAGGTGGTATCCCTAAGACTGCCTTCTAAACTTGGTATGGTCACTTTGAGTTTTTGGTGATATCCTTTGGATTGACTAATGCTCCATCGACATTTATGGATCTTATGAAATGGGCTTTTCTTTAGTTTCTAGACTTGTTTGTCATTGTGTTCATTGGTAATATTTTGGTATATTCGAAGAGTGAGGAAAATCTTGTTGATCGCGTCCGTATAATGTTGTAGACCCATGAGGAGCAGCAGTTGTATGCTAAAATTTCATATTATAAGTTTTGGTTGAATGCTGTGACTTATCTAGGTTATTTTGTTTCTATCAAAGAGACCATGGTCAATCCACATAAGGTTGCGGTGGTTGGGAAGTGGCCTAGACCCATGACTCCAACTGACAGTCAGAGATTCTTGGGTTTAGCTGGTTATTATAGAAGGTTTCTGAAGAGCTTTTCTTTTATTGCGGCCCCATTGACTAAGTTGACTAAAAAAAGGCAAAGTTCTTGTGGTTTGAAGCTTGTGAGGATAGTTTCAAAAAGTTAAAGTATAAGTTGACTACGACTTCGGTTTTGACCCTACCCGAGGGTACAAATGGTTTGGTGATTTATTGTGATGCGTCCCGTATGTGATTAGGTTGTATATTGATGCAACATGGCAAGGTAGTTGCGTATGCTTCTAGGTAGTTGAAAGTTTATGAGAATAACTATTCGACACATGATTTGGAATTGTTAGCTGTGGTTTTCTCTCTAAAAATTAGGCTCCATTACTTATATGGGGTTCATGTTGATATATTCTCAGGCCATAAGAGTTTGTAATATATGTTCACCTAGAAAGAGCTGAATCTCAGGAAAAAGAGATGGCTTGAGTTACTCAACGGTTATGCCATGAGTCTCTATTATCATCCAGTTAAATCTAATATGGTTGATAATGCTTTTAGCAAGTTGTCCATGAGAAGCTTGTCTCATGTTGATGGGAAGAAGCTAGAATTGGTTAAAGATATTCATTGTTTGGCTAATCTTGGGGTTCGTCTATTAGATTCTGAGGATGGTGGTGTGATTATTCAAGAAGTCACGAAGTCATCTCTAGGTGCCGAGGTGAAGAAAAAATAGATTTTAGATCCCATTTTGATGCAGATTAAGGATGATGAAGGTCACCAAAAAGTGATGGCCTTTGATATTAGTGCTGATATCATCTTGAGGTACAAAAGTAGGGTATCTGTTCATGATATTTATGAGTTGCAAGAGAGGATCTTAGCTGAAGCTTATGAGTTGAGGTATACTATTCATTCTAGTTCTACAAGGATTTCAGTTGAGGTATACTATCATGACTTTAAGGATATGTATTGGAGAAAAATAACATGAAGAGGGATGTGGCCAATTTTGTAGCCAAGTGTATGGTGTATCAATACGTGAAGGTTGAGAACTTAAGGCCTGGTGGTTTCTCTCAAGAGGTCGAGTTTCCCTCATAGAAATGGGAAGTGGTTAACATGGATTTGTTATCGTTCTCCTGAGTCTTGTGGCTAGTTGGATTTTATTTGGGTCATTGTGGATAGAATGACTAAGTCAGCTCACTTCTTACCGATAGGACTAATTTCTCTTTGGAGGATTATGCCAAGTTGTTCATAAAGGAGATAGTTAAGCTGCATGGTGCTCTAGTTTCCATCATTTTTGATCGAGGTGCTCAATTCTCATCTCATTTTTGACATTCATTTTAGAGAGGTTTTGGGACTAAGGTGCTTAGCACCGCTTTTCATCCTCAAACGGATGGACAAGAGGAGAGGACCATTCAAACTTTGGAGTATATGCTAAGGTCTAGTGTGATCAATTTTGGTGGCAGTTGGGTTGACCATTTGCCTCTTATAGAGTTTGCATATAATAATGACTATCATTCAAGTATTAGGATGGCTCATTTTGAAGCATTGTATGGTAGGAGGTGTAGGTCTCCTATTGGGTGGTTTGAGGTTGGCAAAAATAGATTGTTTGGCTCGGACTTGGTTTACCAATCCTTGGAAAAAGTAAAAGTGATTTAATATTGGCTTAAGACGTCCCAAAGTCATCAAAAGTCCTATGCGGATGTACGGTGAAGAGATTTGGAGTTTGATATGGATGATTTGGTGTTTTTGAAGGTGTCTCCCATGAAGGAAGTGATGTGGTTTGGAAGGAAGGGGAAACTCAGTCCTCATTATGTTGGCCTATATCATGTTTTAAAGAAATTTAGGAAGTTTGTTTATGAGTTGGAGTTGCCTTCTAGTTTGAATTCTATTCATCTGGTTTTTCACGTGACAATATTGAAGAAGTTTGTGGGTGATCCTTCCTTGGTCGTTTCTTTAGAGCCTGTTGGTGTTTTGGTTTTCTTATCGTACGATAAAGTCCAGGTGAGGATTTTAGATCGGCAAGTCCTTCAGATGCGAACTAAGGAAATGGCTTCAATAAAGGTTCTGTAGAGGAACCAAAAGCATGAAGAAGCTACTTGGGAAGCTGAAGAGGACATGAAGTCCAAATACACATTCCTATTTCCTGCTCTGAATAAATGTGATTGAGGTATGTGTATGTAACGCCCCAAAAATGGGTCCGGAGACGTCACATGGTGCTTAGGGTCACAAGTGTCCCCAAGCTAACCCTTCTACAGGTAAACTCATAAGCAACTGAATAAAATACATAAATTTGTACAATATCAGCGAAAGATAACTCTTTTCTGAATCTAATCAATACAAAACTAAATTCACAGGATTATAACTCTGCTTTTACAATGAAAACTAAAACTGAATACATTAAATCTACTAATTGTCTATGAAGCCTCTACTAATACTGACTATAGATAGCAAGGACGCGACCTCGACTATCACTAATCAATACATAAGAATACAAAAGTAAAGAACAATAGTGAATCTAACTGAAGTCCCCGAAATAGGAGGACTCATCATCTGCTGGCTGGACTATGCAATTGTCTGATTTTGACTGCACATACTATAACTTGTACCTACATTATGAGACAATGTAACACATAAACATATATGTGGATCAGCACTTTGAGGATGTACTGAGTATATGGGGGTGCAATGCAATAAGTAAACAATATCATCAATCTTTATAGAAAATCTGCATGTTGATATAGATGACTCACATAGCTTGAGTAACAGCTGAAATCTGAATCTCATAAATCATGTATTCTGTATTCTCCATCTTATTCTCGTGAATCATTCTATTTACTTCTAAAATCTGTATTCTCCATCTTATTCTCAAAACTTGAAGGTTAAAGGAACTTTAAACAATACTTTCAAACTCATACTTTTATCTCATGGAGAGTAAAACTTCTTTAAAACTCAAAGACTCAGAACTTTTAAAAAATTTCAACACTTGGGAACTCTAGAACTCTTTTAGACTTGGGACACTTAGAACTCGGGATTATATAACTTTGGACACTCGGGAGTTTCTTCTAACCGACATAAATTATGTGAGCTACATGGAGTCCAACGTCTTGTCCTCCTAAGGAAGAAACCTCACATTGGGGAGAGGCGTTATACTATTGCCAGAGAGTATAACCTCAACTCAGTGATAACTATTTTGGCCTCGGGTCCATAAATCTCAGTCCTATGGTGGCACGTAGTTCTAGGGTATGAGACCTCAAAATCATACCCAACTCAGTGCTAAATACTACTCCTATACTCAGCTCAGAACTCTTAGGAAATCCACCTCAAAATAACTCAAGGGTCTATAGTGAAGACCAAATTATAATTCTCTTAGCTTTAAATCATAAAGACTGAATAATGTGGATTCCTGTCTTAACTCAGGCTCAAAAGTAATCTTTCTTTAAAATCAAAGTACTTGTTGATTGAATCATACTAAACAACATACTCTTCAAGAAACATCAAAACTCATACTTGATTTAAAACTTATACTCATGCTCAAATAATCTCCGTTTCATAATAAAGGTTAAATCATGACATCAATCTTGGAAACATCAAATTGATACAAGGATGTGCAACTCATAGCATAATTTCTCAACTCATGTCATAAAATAGTAAATAATCATGCAAATCAAGACTTGAACAACTCGTAATCTCATAATCTCAAAATAAAGTAATTTGGGTATAAACCCACTTGCAAACTATGAAATTCTTTAATAAAAATCAATAATTTGAGCACAAGAATGAAAAGAGTGTTCTTGTTCAAACCCCACATACCTTAGATTGATAAAATTGGATGAATAACTTGCTTGCGAGATGTTATTGGAACTCTTAAATGAGGGTTGTTTGAATTCTTGAACTAAGAACTTGGAATCTTGACTTAAGTTGGAAAATTGATGGAGAAATCTTGAGTTTTTTGGAGAAGAAGTTTGATGAACTAGGGTTTTTGGTTGAGGGATTTTGAGAAGAAAATGGTATATAATGCTTGTAATGACCTTAAATAAGGTGTTTGGATGATTTAAGTGGCTTGGAAAAAGTTTAAAATACCCTTTTTAACTTCTGAGCAAAACTGGAAAATATAACTGGAAGCCCGATTTTATGGGCCACCGAGATGCTCCACTATTGCGGTGGCTCACTGGAAATTGACAAATGGAAATCTGAGGGTCACCGCGATGAGGAGCCATCGCATTGTCCCATTGGCTGGGACCTGAAACTTCAGTGAGACGTGCCACAATCGATATAGGCTATTGGAAACTGACAATTGGGATATTACTCCTCTCTGCGATGCGCCAAGGGTCTGAATGATGGTGTTTTATGACAGGAACTTCAATTAGCCATAACTTCTTGCCCGGTTATCGGATTAGGGAAAATCTTATATCATTGGAAAGATAATTCAATTTCTCATATGATAAAAAGTCAAAATTAGGAGAATTATATATGATTTAAACATTATTCACTTTTAAAGTCATTCCTCAATCTTATAGAGACGAAATTAGGCTTAAGGAGAGTTCGAGGTATTACTTTGATTCCTTAATATCTTTATTTTCTGTCTTTGTTAAAGTTAACTATGGATGTTTTGGGAGCCAACTTGTGCAAATTAATGTCTTGTCCTATCATTCGAGGATGAATGATACTAAGGGAGAGAGAATGTAACACCCCGGATTCTCGGTCTTTGAAAATTTCTAAAATTTTATCCTCACTGTCCTGACTATGACTTACCCTACGAGTCGTAGGGAGTCTTGACAAGTCGTTAGGACCCAAATTATAGACTTACTAGTGTGTTTGGATTAGTCTTCTTCTCTGAGTACCAGTGGCTCATTATGAGTCATGAGGACTCATTACGAGTTGTTGGGTGCAAATCGCAGGATATCCAGTATTTACCAAAAATAGTTTCTATGTTGACTACGTTTGGAATCTACGAGTCGTAGAGTCACGTAAAGTGTCGTATTAGGTGAGTCATAGGGTCAACAGTGTGTGGGTGCCCTAGAGACTATCTTGGCTACAACTCATGGTGATGAGTCGTATCGAGTCCTTACGAGTCTTATAATGACACATAGTCACTTATGTCTAAAATTTAGCTTTTAATTTGAGGACACTTTGGATAATTCCTTTCTTATCCAATTAAAGTCCCACATTCATAAAGAACTCAATGGGGTTATTCTTCATTCATAACGTAATTGCACACTCTCAAAGCTCTGTCAAATTCTCCTAAACAAAATACTTAGGGTTTCTAAAAAGTAGGTTATACAAGGGCTCAAAGGTTGATTTCTCTCCATAAACTTGGATAATTCAGGCATGTATCTTTTTTCTAATTATTATTTTATGAAAGGCATAAATTTACATGGTTCAATTGAATGGTTTAGAATGTGGGTTTCCAACATGGTTGAGGGTTTTTACATGGTTGTTCCTTGAATTGATTTCCCATGATTCATTATGCACTGTTGATGCTTTGTTAATGGTTTTGAACCTGTGGGGGCATGGGTATGGTGAATTTACTAAGGGGTCATAGTTTTTCCCAAATTAATGCTTTGAAATTGGAATTGTTTTTGAATAATGGTGTTCCCTCAACCTATTTGTGTAAATGACTTTGAATTATGAAATTGTCACTTGATTTGACGTACTCACCTATGTTATTACATTGCATAATTGGTAACCCAATGAGCTTGGATTTTCAAGCCTTGTGGCTATCATATTAATGAACAAAGGGGCGAGACGTTGCCTCGAGATTTTGATATTAATGAACAAAGGGGGCTAGGTGTTCCCCCAAGTTTTAATATGATTGTTATGTCATAGAGATAAGCTTGCAAGTGTTTGGGTATGAAGATACCTATGGTGTGTCTTAATGGTTCGTTTATTGATTTATAAATGGGTTATGTGAAACTTGCTTTAAAATTAGGGTTAATGGGGGTTATGTAGCAAAGCCGTAAAGGTGTGGGTCTTGGTATGACTTGTACATGAAACTGTGTTTGCCGATATGAGGTTTGGTTTTGATGACCGGTATGCATATGTCACACTAACATATATTTTGGGATGACTAGTTGCCTTGTTGGCTTTAGCTTTGTCTCGAATTTTCTTCGGTTCATGCGGCTAACATGTACTGAGGCCCTTTTAGCAAGGGGAGCTAAACCCATATAGACTGTGGGTGCCTACTATGACGGTTGATCTACAGAGTCCAGGATAATATTTTTCTTCATGCTAAACCTTGTTCCCTATCCTAGCATATCATTATATATATGTATTATGATGTGGTTGATATGGTAATTGAAATGGATTGATTTGACATTATTTTGTCCCCTATTCCCGAGTTACATGCTAGTGTTCACCCTATTAATCATCTCCGGATGCTGTATCATGACATGATGCAGGCATCGGAGATACTGGTACTTTTTCTCCATAGAGTTAGGTGAATTGGCTTGGTTCGTCAGTTCATTATGGTGAATTGGTGATCTTTCATTCTCCGAAAGACTTAGACATTTCATCAACTCCTTTCATAGATTAGAATTGAGAGTTTGCATTATCATTAACGTTGTCATTATCATCTTCCAGAGTTGTGGGATACATGCTAATCAAGATTGATTTTGGTTTTCTCTGTATAGAGGCTTTGTTGGATTATTGTGGATTTGAGTAATGTTGGTTGGTTATTTTAAAGTCCATTTTTGGATATCGATTATAGACATATCTTTTCTTCTTTGAGCTCATCTTCCACTATTTTGTTAAATGTTCAAAATTCGACCCTTATTGGGCAGTATGTGGTGTTTTGTTTAGGTTTAGGAGGTGGTCTCAGGTCCACAGTGGACTTGAGATACTCATAACGGCCAGGTCCTAGTTTGGGTTGTACACTCGGGTTTGGGTTGTGATACCTTAGATGCAAGAATTAGCACAAAGACTTTTAAACAACAAGTTGCACCCCATTGCAAGAGTCAAAACTACTGGCCACATTGTGTCTTGATTTATGAGATGCTCTATAACTCTCGCCTTAGAGACGAAATTTAGCCCAAAGAGTTTAAACAACAAGTTACGCCCCATGGGCAAGAGTTGACACTACCACATTGTGTCTAGATTTATGACATGTTCTATAACTCTTGTCTTAGAGACAAGACTTAACCCAAGAACTTTCAAACAACAACTCATGCCCTTAATTTTACTTCGATGTCAAAGAAAGAAGATCCTCTTTACGGATTATCCAACTTTCTGTTCATTAACAAAAGATAATAGAAGTCGAGAAAAAAGAAAAAAGAAAAAATAAAAAAGAGAAGAAAAAACCAAAGGTTAAGAAAAATAGAAGAATAAAAAAAATATAGGTTGATAAAAACAAAAATGAGAAGAATGAAATAAAATAAAATTTAAGAAAAATGAAAAAAATGATAAAATGAGAAAATAAAAAATTAAAGGTTGATATAAATGAATTTAAAAAAAGAAGAGAGAAATGAAAAATAACTAAAGTTTGAGAAAAAAGAAGAAAAAAATAAAAAACAAAAGAGAAAAGAAAACAAAAATTGAGAAAAATAAGTTAAAATAACAAAAAATAAAAATTAACACAAAAATAAGAAAAAAGAGAGAAATGAAAAATTAAAATAAATGAAAAAATAAAAAGAAAGAAAAAAAAAAGAGAAGTTGAGAGACAAATAAACATGAAAGGTATAAAAACATTTGAGGTATTGGGAAGCAAAAATATATTTGTTCTATACATACATAAAAAGAAACGGAAGACAAATCTTTAAAAACTTTTGTTATGGGGATAAAAAAGTAAAACCACCCACTTGAGTATTATCCCATATAATTTCCTGAATTAAATTTGTAAAATTAAATGGTAGGAGAAAAAGTTATAATATTTCTTTAATACGTAATTAACAAAGAAACAAACAAACATCGTTTCGAATTTCCTCTAAAGCCAACCGTTGCAAACAAGGCATATCTATAAGTACATACCCTAGAATCTTTTTAAATTAATATTCGGTAAATTAGTAAACTCTCTAAAATAATATTTTTCTTCGATTCCTAATTGAATCAGTGGAAAAAATCACCAATTTCTAAGATAATAAGACAACATATTTTCAGAAAGCCCTTATATAAATATATGATCTCATTAATACTATAAGTTAATTATTTTTAAAAAATTATAAAAATATTCAAGATAATTTAGTGAAATATGATTATAATTTTTTTTTGTTTTTAGTTAAAATTTAAATATAGTTGAAACTCATCTCTACCTTTTCTTATTGCATTCAAAAATTTTGATGTTGTCTTTTCGAACTGTATTAAAAATTAGAAATAATTCTCGACGGAATAAATGCTTCTTTACGCATGATTGGTTCCAATGTTTTAGTATCATCTTCAACTTCATCGTACATTGTACTTTATGTATAATGAATTTATTTCTCTTCTATTAATTTAATAAATATGATATATAAATTAGTAAGATACAATAATTTTAATGTAATCAAAATTAATCTTTACTGATCTCAAAAATACTCTTAATTAGTTTCTTTATAAAATAATAATATTATCCTAATATTAATTTAGTGAGGGTTTGCTTCTTTTTTTTTTTTTTGTAATGCTTCGACTATTTATAACTTAAAAAGACAAAAACATGGATAGTAATTTTTTGTCCTTGATGAAATTCAAGAGGAGGTGGGGGGTGAATTCAAAATTTCTGTGAATCGATTATTGAGCCTTCACATTTGACTTGCCTTCAAATTAATACACTTTACAAAATAGATTAGATTTAAATAAATGGACAAGTAAATACTCAACTTAGAGTAAGGACATGAAGATTTATCCTGGTTCGAAACACCAATGCGGTGCTTACTTCCAGTCCCTTTGAGTTTCAAAGTTTCCTTAGATCTTTCGAAGTGGGGGTCAAGTACAATAATGATGAAAAGTTCCGAAGACTTATTTTGTTCTTCAGATCTTGTGACACAGCTTTAGTGTGTATTACAAAGTTGACTCGATCCTTTTCTTTATGTAACTATTGTAAACCGATAAGTACAAAGCTTTGTAATACTAAGATTGAGATACTTTGAAGTTATTTCTTGAAGTTGCGTAATATCTTCTATCCTTTATTTTGGCCTGTACAGTCTTCTGCTGCATCTGCTTCTTTTCTTCATAAGGAAACCCAAGGAATTTATTCTAAATCAAGGATTTGGGTTGATTCCTTGATTGAAGGAGTTTGTACCTTATAGTATATATATATCAGATATGTCCATACTCGGTGCAATTTTCCTTTCTCATATCCATACATGTCCATATCAGATATGTCCATGTAGAGGGTGTGATCTTATTTTTTTTGGTCTTTCCCTGAGGTACGTTTAATCATCCTTTGATTGCTTTGTCCATTGAGATTTTTTAGTTGATGTGGTTCTTGTTGCTTTGTCCAACGAGATCCTCAATTGATGTGGCTCTATATTTAGTACTGTCTTCTTTGAGGGGATCGTCCTTGTCTTTGTGCGAGATATCCTCCCATTATTAGATATCTTCAATATCCTTTGTGCGAGATCTCCTTACATCATTAGAGATATTCAATGTCCTGTAAATATCCATTCATTAGTTTGTCATTAGTAAAAAATAAAATGTAAATATAGGAGGCTAACAATTTTCTCCTTTTTATAATGACAACAAGTATTAAACATCAATTGACTTTTCTGTCTGTCACAGTAGTCGGCTTGCCCCCCTGACTTGTCGAAACTGCCAATGTTCTTCTGTTCCTTGAGTATCAATCGACTCTTATCCATTAATAGTCGACTTGCTCCCTCCGACTTGTAAGCACTTCTGATGTTCTTGTTTTTCTCCTCCTTTTGGCATAGTAAAAAAGAACCACATAGAAGCAATAGAACCAATAGACATATAGCAGAGAAATAATCTAATTAATTAACAAGTACTACGCAAAAACAAAAAGTGTGGTAGATAATGTGTTAAAAAAATATCTTACAACCCAATAAAGACAAGGGACAAGACCCTCTTTTGAATAAAAAGTCATCATTCACCGCTTAGTCAGAAAGTTTGTTAGGGTACTATGCATGTTATGACAAAATTTGTCATAGGATTTTTCAATGTTTTTTAAGAAGGAGAAGTAGGAGTTCTGAATGGAAATAGCAAGGTCATCATTGGAGGAGTTAACTTGGGACTTGAGGGAGTCCATGCGAGCGAACACTTGAGTAAACAACTTAATGCCCTCTTGTTTGAACCTATCGAAAGCCAACTGGACCATACCTATATCAGTGCTGGTGCTTTTTCCAAGGTCCAGAAGTTTGGAAGTCAATTCATGAAGCAGCATAACACCTTCCTCAATAGCTTTGAAAAGATCTTTGATTTCCTCCAGTTCCTTCAACACAATAATCATGGAGTTAGAAATAGACTTTCTTACCTTAGGGAATTCAGATTTTGCTTGGGTAGAATCCTTCTTGCACCATTCATTTTCAACCAAAACATAGCCCCTACTGGTAAAAGTTTTGAATACATAAGTAGCAATAATTTCCACCAGGTGGGGGGGGGGGGGGGGGGGTAAGCAGAGAGATCAATAGAGTAATACAAAAGAATCCAAGTAATTAGTAGGCCGTATGGTAAACTGGCGGAGGCATGAACACCCGCCGCACTCTCAAGCATATATTAACGAATCCAGTTTACCCAATTGATTTTGTGTTTCTTAACCATACAATAAGGATAAATATATCACGACAGGTAATGTTGCTGAGGGATCCTGTAACACCTTGAACTTTTGGGCTAAAGTTAAATAGTCTTTCCTACGTTTATGAACCCAACTGTAATACTCCATACTATTATTCGCTTAATTCAACTTTTATTTGCATGCTTAAGGGGCTTAAGGCTCAAAATTTTTACCAAGTCTTGGGGGCTTAGTCATCTTCATGACCCCTAAACTTTAAGGATTTCTATTTTGACCTTTTCGATCCCGAGAAAATAATTCTTGAGTTAATTCATGTTCAGATATGTAAAAAGTATGTATTGAGGGAGTTTCGTATTTTTCATACAAGTTTTGGGTCATGTTTAGATCACAAATCCAGCAAGTCACCGCGATAGGGCCACATCGCGATGACATTCTCTTTGGCACGTACATCACATCACGGTGAAGGTATTTTCATCTAATTCTTGATTTATAATTTGAATTCATGTGTCATGATCTATATCCTAGTGTGTGAAGTGGTTATTAGGTGAAATTTTTTTCATAGAAATCACTTAGAGCAAAGTTGAGCTAAGAGCCTTTGATTCGTCCAAAGTTTGGTATTCAATTCTACAAGGGTCAACTTTGAACGTGTATAACTTTTGATATATATGGAATTTTTCATCTTAAGATCCACCAAATTGTAGATATCAATTTTGCCTTAATTCAATACTCGAGCAAAAAGTTATGATCATTTTCGTCAGAACCAGTAAGATACCGTGATAAGACTACGTCGTGGTGATCTTGAAAAAACGCAATTACGAGTTTAAAATTGCCCGAGGGGCAATTATGTCTTTTCACCTCAATCCAATTCATAAATTTAAAACTTAAATCACTAGTTAGGCCCATCTTCTCCCATTTTTCTCTCAAGCAAACCCTATCTCTTCCCCAAGAACAAGAAATCAAGCCTTTTAAGTTCAAGATTCTTAAGAAAAATGTCAAGATTAGTGTTTAATCCTTCAAGCTAAGAAACTTAAGGTATGTGGGGCTATCCTAAACCTCATGGGCATGGATTTACTATTTTAAACTAGCTTTAAAGAGTATATACGTATACATACGAAATTGATTTCAAGATTACTAATGAACATGCATTGAAAATCCCATATTTTGATGAAGTCTTGTCGAAATTATGGGTGGTACCCTAAGTTTGAAACCTTTGTCATGTGTTCATGTGATATTAAGGTTGTGAAGTTAAATGAGAGCATAATTTATGTAATTCTCTCTCTTACTATGAAATCCATTACTTTTAACATATTGTGGGTTGATTATATAGATTGTTAAATGCTTGAGTTTGAAGGATTTCTATTATGTATAAATTGTACTATTGTTATGATTAAATGAGAGAGTGTTTTCCTTAAATTATAAGTGTTCATGTTCCTAATTGAGAATTGCATTAAATTGATAGAAAAAGTGATCACCGTAGATAAAGTATTGAAGAGAGAATGCTTGTTTTCATATGTTTTGAAATATGAACTTTCGTTTGATTTAAGATCTTTTGGGTGGTCAATAATGCATTTTGAAATATGAAAAAAGCAGTAGAGATGTTGAGATATAGCTTGTAATTCTGGGTATGACGATACCCTATTATGATGTGCCCAAAACAGAATAAGAGAGAAACAATTATAAAAAGAAGAAATGTTTTAAAGAGTCTAAAATTTGGGCTTAATAGAGTTAGATGATTACTCGAAGAAGGCACAAGTTCAGATAACTCATTGCCTAAAATCGTGATTTTCCGACACGGGTTCATGTTTCCCTGAAAGGGGGATTGTATGCTAGCGACGACCCAAGAAAATGTTTTAAAAGTTATCAGATTATGCCCATGTGTTTTCAAATGTTTTATGATGACATGTTTTTATGAAATTCTCTCACCTATATTGTATAAAAATGTATTTTTGTTTTTGGACTATTTTATATTCCAGTACATTTGTATTGACCCCCTATATTTCAGGATCTGAGGCTCAGTCCTGAGGTCCCGCTAAGCAGTAGATTGATTTGTCTAGAATTTAAAGTTGGTGAGCCTCCCTTGTTTCAGAAGTCTTTATGTCATGCTACATTTCCATTTAGTTTTAGTTCATGGTTCGATGAGGGGCCTTGTCTTAATTTCAGATCGATGTTGTTTAAGTTTATTAGAGATTTCGTAGACTTGTGTTAGATGGCTTTTCTTTTGGGATTTTATGAACCTATGTCAGTATGGTTTGGTTGAAATGATAAGATGATTAGGATTCTAATTTATTTCAATATTTTGGTTATTTGATGAATTATGCATATGATTGCTAGTTAAAAGAACTCTCGGGTCTTCATGGTTCGGGATTCCTTTCATGACCAGGGCATCGATTTGGGTCATGATAGATCCCTTTCTTGGAATTAGGGTGGTAGCGATTATGTGGGCTATGATGCGATACTTGAAACACAGGGAGAAAGGACCAAAATCGAACGATACCATATCCGGGTCAGATAGGATCCTTTTTACTGCTTCAAAACTTATCTCAAAATCTTTGGGCTAGGTACCATTCATTAAAGAAATCACACCACATAACTTACTATCAAAAATATTTTCGAACAAAAAATTGTTTAGGATGATTCTTGTGCCAAGCACAAGAGTCTCAAGTTCACCACTGTTAGGAGAGAGATAGAGATTTGAATAGAACATGTGAACTGGATCCTCATAAACCTTAAGTCTACAAAGGTGAAAAACTAGGGATAAATCTTAAAACTTGAAGAAGTGACTGACATTACAGAAAATGTCTTTTAGTTGACAAAGATTGATTCTGCAATCGGGTACAATAGAGCAGTTTTTTGAAGGCAGAGAATTTGTTTTTTAAGAGCATATCTAGAACTTGTGTATTTTCACAAAATGGAAGGAGTTTAGAGAGGTTGTACGAGGTTTCTTGGTGGAGAGGGCTGGGCTGGGAGCAGGACGTCATCTTTTGATAAGATTTGACTGTTGGGAGTCTGATGAGGATTCATCAGAAGACTCAATGAAAATAACAAGATTGTCGGAGAGAGTTTGAGAAAGAGATTTGGAAACACTGGCCATAGAGCGAGTTCTAGTCATGGGAAAAGAGTGGAGTTCGATTTTAAAGGGGCAGAGAAGCAGAAGAGAGGATGGGTAAGAGAACCAAGGGAGAGAGGAGGGATATAGGCGACTGTTGGGAAATGGGAAGGTAGGAGAAGACGAAGCGAGGTGAATTAAAAGGTGACTGATGGAAGTGAAAGAACGGTGAAGAGGGTGTTAGGAAGGTAAAGGGGTGTAGAAGCGGCAGGGATGGCATGAAAAATGGTGAAAAGAATGACGACCACTTTTTGAAAACCAATATTTTGGTTAAAAATTTTGAAGAGAAAATTTGGAACAAGTAAAAAGATTTTGTCCCCCCCAAAAAAACTCACAGGTCATTAAGACTGAGAATCCCAAGTCTTTTTCTAAGGTAACAAAATCTTTCTTCTAACAAGGATTTTGTAAAAATATCTGCCAATTGATTTTCAGAGTCAAAAAATGTTAAAGAAAAGTCTTCATTCTCTATATGATATTGAATAAAATGATGCTTAATATCAATGTGTTTAGCCATATAATGATGCATAGTATATTTAGACAAACTAATAGCACTAGTGTTATCACACATTATGAGAACAGATTCAAAAGACAAATTATAATCAAGTAGTTGATGCATAATCCATAAAATTTGAGTACCACAACTTCTAACTCCTATGTATTCGACTTCAGTTGTCGAAAGATCAACTAAAGTTTGCTTTTTACTGTGGCATAAAATCAGTATTTCACCAAGAATTTGACATGTTCCACTAGTACTTTTTCTATCACTTGCAAATTCAGTCTGAATATCCAATTAAATTAACATAAGAGTAGCAAGGGTATCATAGTTCAATATCTTAAGTTCTTATGAGATATCAGATAATTCTTTTGATGGTAGTCAGATGAGACTCTTAGGGAGTCGATTGGAACCTGGCACACTTACATATACTGAACATAATGTCTGGTTAACTAGCGTTCAAATAGAGTAGTGATCCAATCATTCCCCTGTACATCTTTTCATCAACATCTTTTCCAGATGAGTCTGGGTCAAGGCTCATGGATGGGCTTATTGGAGTTTCATAGGCCTTTCTTTTTTCCATGCTAAAATTTTTGATGAGTTCCTTTGTGTACTTAGCTTGACTGTTGAAATTACCTTTGGGTGTTTGTTTGATTTGTAATCCCAAGAAAAATGTGAGTTCTCCCATGATTCTCATCTCAAATTCTTCTTTCACCAGGTTTGTAAAATTCTTACATAGAGAGATGTTAGGACTATCAAAAATAATATCAATAACGTAAATTTGCACAGTAAGAAGATTTGAGTCAAGCTTTTGTATGAAAAAAGTTGTATCAATTTTACCTCTTTGTAAATTGTTATTTTGCAAGAAAGTAGTAAATCTCTCATACCAAGCTTTTGGAGCTTGTTTTAGACCATAAAGTGCTTTGGATAATTTAAAAACATGATTTAGATAAGCAGGATTTTCAAAATTGGGAGGTTGTTTTGCAAAGACTTCTTTATGAATGAATCCATTTAAGAAGGCACTTTTGACATTCATTTGATATAATTTAAAGCATTTGAAAGAAGCAAAAGCTAATAAAATTTGAATTGATTCTAACCTTGCCACAGGGGCAAAGGTTTCATCATAATTAATACCTTCTTGTTGGGAGTAACCTTGAGCAATAAGTCTTGCCTTGTTTTTGATGACTTTACATTTTTTATTTAGTTTGTTTCTATAGACTGATCTAGTTCCAATTACAGTGCAGTTCTTGGGTTTTTCAACTAGAGTCTAGACTTGACTTCATTAGAATTAGTCCAATTTTTCCTTCCTAGCCTTGACCCAAGATTCATCTTTGAGGGCCTCATCGGTCTTCTTTGGTCCAATTTGAGATACAAGGGCAACAAATGCTTGCTTTCTCAATGAATCTATTATGTGCATCTGGTCATCTGGATTTTCAATGATGAAATTGTTTGGATAACTAGAATTTTGTTTCCATTCTCTTAGAACACTTGGTTTGACTGTTTCTACTGCGGATTTGACTCTGGAGAGGATGTAGTCAACTCGTCTTGTAATGGTTTGAGAGCTGTGCTAGCATTGGGTTCAGGTTGTAGATTACTCACCTATTCATCATCAGTACTTACACTCATAGAAGGATGGTTAATTTTATCAAATACAATACGCGTAGATTTCTCAACACATAACGTTCTTTTATTGTAAGCCCTGTAATCACAACTGGTGGAAGAGTACCTAAAAAAATACCTTTATCACTTTGTGGATCAAATTTTCCCAAGTTATTTTTACTGTTGTTCTAGATGAAGTACTTGTATCCAAAGGGATGAAAGTAGCTAATTTTTGACTTCTTTCCTCTCCCCAATGAATAGGGTGTCTTCTTTAAGTTAGGTTTGATGAGGCATCTATTGATAATGTGATATTCTGTGCTTACTTTCTCTGCCCAAAAGTAATCTGAGAGATTGTGTTCTAATAGTATGGTCCTGGTAGTTTCTTGGAGAGACCGATTGTTTCACTCTACCACCCCATTTTGTTGAGGAGACCGAGGTGATGAGAAGTTCTGAGAGTATCCGTTCTAGGCATAGTATTCCTCAAAAGCCTTATTTTTAAATTCTCCTTCATGATCGCTATGAATATAGGTGATGAAGTGTCCATCTTCTCTTTGTATTTTTCTATAAAAGATCTCAAAGTTTGTAAAATTCTCATGTTTATGAGCAAGAAACATTACCCAAGTAAAACTTTAGAAATCATCATCTATAACAAAAATATATCTTTTTCCACCAATACTTACGGTCTTGGTGGGGCCAAACAGATCTAGTGTATTGTTTGAAAGGGTTTGGTAGTAGAGACAATGTCTTTGACTTTGAATGATATCCGGGTTTGTTTACCCAATTGGCAGGCATCACAGATGTGATTTTTTTCAAACTTGAGTTTTGGCAGAACTTTCACCAATTCCAGTTTAGACAATTTCTTAATGATATGCATACAAGTATGCCCAACTTTTCTATGACACAACCAAGTGTCATTGGTTTGCATAATGAGGTAGATTAAGGTAGCAAAGTCAGAACTATTTAGGACATAAATATTATCAACACATTCACCTATGAGAGAGATGTCCCTTTTTTCATATTTAATGGAACAACTTTTAGCTTTGAAGGAGATTTCAAATCCATCGTTACACAGCTGACTAATACTGAACAAATTATATTTGAGGTCATCTACTAGATACACTTCAATAAGTTAACATGAGGAGCTGAGCTTTACTAAGCTGACTCTGATGACATTGCCTCTAGCATTGTCACCGAATCTGATAGATCCCCCTTCTATTTTATTTAAAGCACAAAATTATCTTTCTTTTCAATCATATGTCTAGAAAATCCGCTATCGATAACCTACATTCCCTTTTATAGCTTTTACGGACATGTTCCTGAAAAATAAGAAAATCAATTTTATTTAGGTACCCAAGTGGTCTTGGGTTCGTGCGGGTTAGATGTGCTCCCTTTAGGTTTCCAAACCCATACGATTTTGGGATTTTGCCTACAGCTATAAGATTTGCGCCCTTTCTATCCACAAATATAATAGACAGGTCCTCAACAGGAGAAAAAGGTCTTGACTGATTTAAACGATTTCAATGAGGAACTTAAGTTGGTTTAAAAAGAATTTGATCTCGCATAATTATGACTTGGTGATTTTTAATGCTATTCAATTACATTTTTACATCATCAAGCTCTTCTTGAAGTAAGTCTATTTCAATTTGACATGCTTTGATTCCAACTTGACAGTTTTGTCGTTCCTCTTTAAGTTTTCATTTAAGTTGAGCTTCCCAATTTTTTTTTCTTGAGTGAGTTTATTATATTTATTTATCACTTTTTGAAGCTCGTCATTTATCATATCAAAATTAGATTCAAGAATATTATAATTATGACAGTCGTGCGGTCTTACATCGCTCGATTCACCTTTTGCCATGAAACATATATTGGCTGCTTCTGTTTCTTATTTAGTTTCATCTTCATCACTTCAATCTCCAAAATTTGATTCTTTCTAGATGATCTCCTTCTTAATTCTGAACAATTTTGTTTAAAGTAGTCAGGCCTTCCACAGTAATAACAACGATTATTGTTTCTAGTGAAATAATTATTTTTGACTTCTTAGGATCTTTGCTGTTCTAATGATTTGACATACTCCTCAATTTATGAGATCCATTCATTCGCTATTGGATTTTTCCAAAAAGTCCTCCTCTTCAGTTGGTATGACATTAAAGGCTACTGGTTTCTTCTTTTCCTCCTTGTGGTACCTATTGATATAGTTTCGTTCATATGTAATAAGATTACCTCATAGCTTGTCATATGTCATGTTGTGAAGATCTCCATCTTTTAGAATGGAAGCTTTAGTTTCCCAAACTTTTGAGAGACTTCTAATCAGCTTCTGGACTTACAGGATATACGGATATATCATTCCTAATGATTTTAGCTTACATATGATTTTGCTGAATTGGGAAAATATTGTTTTCATGTTCTCATTTTCTTCCATTTTGAACAGCTCATATTCATTGACTAGGAAAACAATCTTTGACTTTTTTACTTTGGTGGTTCCTTCATAAGTTACCTCCAATTTATCCCACATATCTTTTGCAGTCTCGTAGATTGATATATTGTCATATTCTTCTCTACTAACTGCACAGAGAAGTAAACTTATAGCTTGTGCATTAGTTTAAATTACCTTTTATTGTTCTTTGGTGACCTCAAAGTTTTCAAGGTCTTCTATATCTGTACTGCTCAATTTGTTATCTTTATCCTTTTGCTTCTTCTTTAGTCCTGCAATTGGCTTTGGTCCTTTCTTGATGATAACCCATGCTTGAAAGTCGTTTGATTAGACGAAGATTCTAAATCTGTTCTTCCAATATGAGTAGTGTTGTCCATTGAAGTGTGGTGAACTTGTGGAGGAATGGCCATCTTGAAGAAGATCACTAGGAATTTGATAGTTTGCCATTTGATCTTTGCTCACGTGCAGTTAAGCAACATTATTGGTGAGACCTGCTCTGATACCAATTGAAATTTAAGAGGAAAGGTGAATTGAAAATTTGTCTGAGTCGACTATTGAGCTTCATAATTGACTTGCCTGCAAATTAACACATTCACAAAATAGATTAGATTTAGATAAATAGACAAGTAAATAATCAACTTCAAGTAAGGGCATGAAGATTTATCCTAGTTCGAAATACCAATGTGGTGCCTACTTCTAGTCCTCTTGGGTTCTAAAGTTTCTTTAGATGTTTCAAAGTGGAGGTCGATTACAATACTGATGAACAAGTTCCAAAGACTTATTTTGTTCTTCAGATCTTGTGACACAACTTCAGTGTGTATTACAAAGTTGACTCAATCATATTATTTATGTAATGTAAGACTATGATTGAGACACTTTGAAGTTCTTTCTTGAAGTTGCGTAATATCTTCTGTCCTTCGTTTTGGCCTTTATAGTCTTTTGTTGTATCTGTTTCTTTTCTTCATAAGGAAACCCAAGGTATTTCTTCTCAATCAAGGATTTGGGTTGATTCCTTAATTGGGGGAGTTTGCACTTTATGGTATATCCATATTAGATATGTCCATACTCGGTGTGATTTTATTTACTCACAGCCATACATGTCCATATCAGATACATCCATATAGAGGGTGTGATCTTTTTTCCTTTGGTATTTCCGTGAGGTACGTTCAATCATTCTTTGATTGCCTTGTCCATTGAGATAGTTAGCTGATGTGGTTCTTGTTGCCTTGTCCAACGAGATCCTCAATTGATGTGGCTCCATATTTAACACTGTCTTCTTTGAGGGGTTATTCCTTTCCTTTGTGCGAGATGTTCTCCTGTTATTAGAGATCTTCAATATTCTTTGAGCGAGGTCTCCTTCCATCATCAGAGATCTTCAATATCCTGCAAATGTCCCCTTATTAGTTTGTCATTATTAAAATATTAAACAAAAATATAGGAGGCTAACACTTGAAATCTCAAAAATGCAGTCACCTTATGTAGTTGCTACCATGCATTACTTTGGAAGCTATACCACAATTTTTTCCTTATAAATATGGTATGAATATGATTCTTCTTTTTCCGTTTTGTGTTTGTGGACTGGTAAGTTTTTTAAAATTTGATATTCTCATTTATTTTTTCATTGTTCCTATAGGTTGTATTGTTTAAAAATTAAATTTTGATCTTCTCATTTTTATTTTTATATTGTTGTGTGCGTGTTATAAGAAAATGGATTTTGATCTTTTATAAAAAAAATATCATCGTGGACTATCAAGAGAATAGTATCCAGTGTGAAGTAGCAGGAGTTTTCGCCAAATCAAGTTATTATTTCTTGACCACAACCGTTTTTATTGAGTAAAAATTTTTACGCCTCTCAAAGAATGTCCTTCTACTTTCAGCATTAAAAATTCCTCTGTCTAGATCTCCTAATTTTATATGTTTTGCTTTGTTAATATTATTTCTTATGGATCATCATAAGATTTTGAAGTTTGATCTTCTTTGAAAAGATGCCATAAGCAATCAATAGATGTGGAGCAACAAGTGTGTTTTTGTCAAATCAAGTTACTATTTCTTCGAAACACGACAATTTTAGTTGATTAAAAATATTTAGGCTTCGCTCCTTTCACAATTCTAGCTTTAAAAAGAATTAAATTATTAGTGGGTAATATTTTTTCCTATGTGTCTCTCCTAATTTTGTACGTAATTTTTATTTTATAATCAGGATTAAAATTATTTATATTGATAACTTTTATCACAAATTCACCCTATGCTTGGCAAGATTAACTACAAGTTTATAAACGATGAATGATTGTTCTCATCCCGTAAGATGCCCATCAACTTTAAGCGAAGGTGATATGGTAGCTCTATATGATCACCATTCATGTTTATCTTTTTATCCTTTTATTGATTTTTTTCTAATTTTTTCTCCAGCTGATTATAAGTATATTTGTAACAATATTAAATGACTCAATAATTTTCTTCTCTTAAATTATTAGCCCACTATACTACACTATTGGTTAAAGAAATTAATATTCAACTTTTCTATTTCTCTTATCACCTAGTTCGTCTCCTTTTTTCAGTAAAAGCATATGCAGAATTATCATAACATCCCATTTTACTCATTGATTGAGTGCTTTATTTTACTCACTATTTCAGATATAGTGAAAAACATAACGTATAAGACCAAGAGGATGTAATGTTTGACTGCATAAAACAATCTTCTAAAATCGCATAAAGTCAATGCTCCACCCTGTAAATGAGAATTATGGAATTTTTTAGGTACTATAAAGTAAGTCCATATCTTATCATTTTATTATTCTCCCTTACACAAATTGAAAGTTCAACAATTGTTTTTTTGTTTTGTTGTTCTCAATTTTTTTGTATGAAGTTAGATTTTTTATTACTGATCTGAATGTTTCCAAATTCTCATGGAGGATAATTGACTGACTTATCTTTGAAATAAGACTATTGTAATAAATTAATATTTGATCACAATTTCATGATCTTATTAATTTTCAAAGTTTGATGTGATTTTGGAGCAAGTTGTTTCATTGCTTTTGTTGTTCGTTTGCGATATTTAGATTTGTCGTTATTGAATTTGTTTATATTGATGCATACCACAATGCTAACAAATTTATTGAAACCTTTTATGGATTTAGGTATGAATATGTGCGCTATATTTTTGCTTTATTATATTTAACGTGTTGCTAAATTGGTAGGGAACTTTGGCTAATTTCAGCCCTTTAATTATTTTTATAGTGGTAGTTTTAAAAATGACATAATATAACAATACTTTAGGGGTTTATAAATATACATGTAGATACATCTATTATGCGCATGAATATAGTGTATTTTACAATTACTATGTTTGTGGATACAATGTATTGAGATTTTATACGTGCACATACATGTGTTCCATTACAGAGATTGTATGCACACGGATATAATATTTCATTACAGCGATAGTATATGCACAGATACACTTATTATGATACAATGTATTTTATTATTATTGCGATCACAAATACAATGAGACGCTTCAAGTGCCGTCCCAATCCCATGCTCATTACTTTCGTGGTGGCTTAAGTAATTGGATATGACCACCTTGGCAGGCAATCTTAACCCCACTGAAGCTCCTCCCCCCCCCCAACCCAACAACAAGAATATAACTTTTGGGTGCCTCACTAATTTTCAAAGATTGGACCCTATCTCAAATTGGAACCTAAGCCAGAGACTACCTTTGCCCTTGTCTGGATCACTCTTTCGGATCTTCCTTATTATTTCCACGAATGGGGTGTCCTTTGTAGAATAGTGAGTCCGGTGGAAATCCCTCTAGTAATGGACAAGGTCATAAATACCAAGTCGACACCAGCTATGGCAAAGGTTAAAATTGAGATTGATTTGGCCAAAACTCTTATTCATGAAGTGCTTATTGAAATCAAGTCATCTGATGACTCAACAGTTTTACTAACTCAAAAGGTAGAGTTTGATAGCATCCCGATACCAATTGTAGGGGGTGCGGATTGTGCAGATAACTTACTATTTTTGTTAATCTTATTTGCTCCATATCTTTTCAATATTCTAAGTATTCGTAGTTTATCATTTTATCCTATAGTAGTTGTGATTTTACAAATTTCTGTGTAATAACTTATTCTAATCACACTATATTTGATATGTAATTCTATGTTATCTATGTGATTCATTAACATTTGTTGTTCATGTATAGTATCATATAAACTATCATTTGTATCTTTTTTTTCTAAGGTTAATTTTATTCTAAGTAATTTTTCTTCTAATTGTCTTTTTTCTCTTTTAAGCTAATTCCTGTAATTAATTTCTTCATATAGCCAACTTTATTTTTCTCCAACTCTTTTAATATATTCTAACATTTTTAATCTGTATAATATCCATCTGAATAATAATTATCTAGGTATGAATAGTAGCTATCGTCGTCATTTAAGTGTATTCATTCTAATTCATCTTCTATCCAATTTTCATCTTCAATATCAAATACCTTTTCCCATATAATTTTCTTTATATCTACTATCTCTATATCCATAAGTCATATAAAACAAGTATCTTAAATTCATCTATCATTTCATCAAGTAAATAATTATTCATTTTTTATATGATGCTATTTTCAAAATATTCCCTCCAATCATACACATAACAAAATATGATTATCTTAGATCACTATATACTAGATTATTCTTAAATAACATGTTCTTCAATCACTATTAGCATAGAAATCTAGATAATTTTTCCCTAAACAACGCCTCTACTCTGGTTACACCCCTATCACGACTTCTTTGCCTTACCGGTTTCACCTTTAGGATGACATAGTTCTTGAGAATTTTCCTCCTTTTCCACTTTCCTAATAAACTTCTTAGCATGCTATTCTTCGAATAATTCTACTATAAAGTAATTAATATGAGCTTATTTTATTATATCATGATTATCAGAAATTTATGAATTTAGCTATTCATAATTATAAATGATAATACCTATTCTGATAGATTTGATAAATCTGTGCTTTGTTCATCCATAGCTTAGTGCAAAACTGAATATCTTTATTGATTATATGAGAGGATATTTTTTGTGTACTAATAGGCTTGCTTTTCGTGTAGAAAGTCTTGCCTTATCTTGGCAAATGCCTTGCCTTTTAATAATCTACAAAACACGTGAATTATTTTACACTATTCCTACTTTATACTATTCCTACTTTACACTTGTACTAATCTTTACAAAAAGTAGAAAATATCTTTACAAAAGTCAAAGTAGCTTTATGAAAGAAAAGACTTAAAGCAACTTTACATTAAATAGAAAAGACTAAAAGCTTAAATAATTTACGTAACTTTAATAATGCACTTGTCTTTTTCTGAATCTTCTTTATCTTCTTATTGACTTGTCCATTTCTATCTCCTTATGTCCTTATCTACTTGGTTTCTTCTTTGTCATTACTCCATCCATTATTTGCTTTGATTGTCCCTTATCTTTATTTTAATTGTACATCTGGTATAATATTGTCTTCTCCATTACCCCTTGAACATAGATGGTCTGGATATTTATGTTCAATTATCTTGTAATATCTATTCAATAATTCTTCTGAAATAAATTTTTCTTTAATGACTTTGATAGTTGGTTGCCTTTCTGGATTAAATAGTGTCATAATCCATTTTTGAATTTCCTCTCTATCTGCTTATCTTAACTCTCTTGAATTTAAATAAATCATTAGCTGGTCTTTTGAATAGTAACTCCAAATTGGGTTCCATTTAAGTAATTATTTTCTAACTTTTGGATGATTATGGATAGTCCAATAATTCGTTTATTTGAGTAAAAATCTTATATACCTATTTTTGGTATTTCTGCCTGTGGTTCAACATCTTATGGTACGATCATATCTTTTGTCATTCCTATTTTCACGACTTGTATAACTGGTTTAATCTCATTATACAATATCTCTGCTGGTGCTGTATAAAACTTTATAAAAAATAAGTTGCCTTTGGTTATCTTTTTGGAAGTGGTTATTACTTTATATATCTCTGGTATAACTGCTAACTCACTCCCGTCTTGAGAATATACGGTGTTGAGTAATCCATAACTGAAACATGTTCTAACTAGATTTGAGTTAGTTTTTGGTAATGCAATTACCTTATTATATCCTTGTAGTTTTTGAGTTATATAATCTGTATTTGGTTCTTGGATATTTATTGCTTTGGGTCTAAGGTTTAAATGTGTTTGTATTTTGTGGATGTTTTCAATATATGATCTGGTTATGTGATTATAGGCTTTCTTTTCTTGGTTTAGGCTTTCTAGATATGTGGTAGTTTGTGGGGATATGAACAAAGGGTCTTTTGGTGTTTTTGTTATAAATAGCTTGTCAAATATTTTGTTCAAGTTCATATTTGGGTTCCTTCTAACCCCTTTGCGTGTACCTGCAGAAGTAGATTGATAAACGTTATGGATTTTTTGGAGTGTCCCAACATCTCCTTCTATCTTTGAAATTTTATTATCTTCCGATCGACATTTCTCTGCACACTGCTGAGTTATCTGAGTCATAGCTTCAGACTTCAGTTTAACTTTATTAGTCTTTAGCTTTTCTATCTCATTTCCCATACTATCCACTTTCAGTGAAAGTGTAGTTTGAATTTTGAGTATCTTTTCTAGAGCACCGTCTTCTGTAATATCAGTTTGGGTAGCTTTGTCTTGATATGTAATCTGCAATAACATTCTTGTTAGTCTTGATTACTTCAATTGTCAATGTAAAATTTAATATATTCAATACTAATCTTCGAATTTCCTTCGTTGTAATTGAATTTTGTATGTTTCTTGTTAACCACCATCGTACCTGTGTGTTATCTGTTCGTACAATAAATTTGTTATATACAATATATGGCTCAAATGCTAATAAACATTTATATAATGAGCGTGATTCTTTTCTCTTTATTTCCCATTTTATTTTTGTTTCATTAAACGTTTCTGAGTAGTATCTACCATGATGTTCTAATTTTCTTCTTTATATCTGTATTTAAGTACTCCTCCGTAACTATATTCACTTGCATCTGCTTCTACTATATATAAACAAATTTTATTTTTGTCTGGAAATTATAATTTTGGTAACTCTTTACAAAGTATTTTTATTTTCTGTACTTGTTTTTTTATGTTTTTCGTTGTAATTATACTCTACATCCTTTCTTAATTTTTTCTGTAATGGCTTTAGGTTTTATGCTAATTTTAGTATATATTCTCTTACTTGGTTTACTAATCCTAAAAATGATTGTAATTTCTTTTCTGTATCTAATTTTTCTTTTGAATTTATTATTTTTTGTACTATATGTTGTTGTATTTTTACTCCACTATTATCTATTTGTATTCCTAAAAATTCTATCTGGTTTTTCATTATTTCTACTTTCTTTTCACTTAGACTTATTCCTGAATTTTCTATTATATCTGCAAATTGTTCTAATAATTTTAAATGTTCCTCTTTAGTTTTTGTATATAGTAATATATCATCTATGTATACTATACAATTAGGTAATTGTTTGAAATAGTTATCCATAAAATGTTGATATCTACCTGGTGCATTTTTATATCCAAATCTCACATTCCATTCATAAAATCCTTGTGGTACTATAAACGCAGTTAATTTTTTAGATTCTTCTTCTAGCTTTAAATGGTAAGTCCTGATTTACAATTGAACTTATTAAAATAGTTATATCCTTGTATCTGTCTTATTTCTAATATCTTATTTGGTATTGGATAATTATATGTCATACTTTTTGCATTTAGGTTTCTATAATCAATAACCATTCTACTTTTTCCTCTTTTTCGTTCACTGTGTTTATTTATTATAAATGTTGGGCTACTGTGTTTACTATTACTTTTTTGTAAGTATTGTTTTTCTAATAATTCATCAATATACATTTTGAATTCTTTTAAATCATCAAAGTTATATGTTACTGGTTTTTAGGTTATTATACTATTTTTATCTATTAGCCCAATTCTTACAATAGTTTTATGTTTTTTCCGCCCTTTTAATGGATTTTCACTGTATAATTGTCTTAATTTTTTCTTTATTATTTCTACCTTATCTATTGAAAATATAGTTATGTCTTCTTTATTTATTGAAAATATAACTAGTTCTATTGTGTCTTCAGTATTTTTTATATTTTCTAATTTTTGTGTGATTTTTTCACTTCCTTTTATCCAATCAGTTTTCTTTCTTATTTTTTTAATAACTCTTTTTGCTCTTATCCGTTGTTTACATGGTATTGTAAACCACTAGTGTGTTTTAGTTATTATATGTAGGTATAGTTTATCTAAAACCGGCATTCCTAAAAGCTTATCTTTTGATGTTAATTCATAATTATAGATATATTCTATTGTTAATATCTTATCCCATACTTGTATTTTTATAGTTCTAGCTTTATAGGTAATTAAGCTTCCTTCATTATTAAATCCTTTGACTACTATTGATATTTTTAGCTTATCCCATTTGTCTTTTGGTAAATAATTATATCTACATAAGTTGACTTCTGCTCTTGTATCTATCATAGATATATAATATCTATTATAATATCCTTCTACTATTATCTTCATAAGTACATATATTTTCATGTTAAAGCTCTTTTTATTAATAATCTCTCCTTATTGTAGGTTATGGTTAATTGTGTATTTTCTATATTATAGGGTTTTACTTGTTCTAACCATTTTATTCCTAATATTATGTCTGCGTTTTGCATATCTTCCTTTATTTCAAATTCTATTTTTATTTTTCTAACTCCTATTATTATTTCCTTTTCTGCTGAATCTTTAATAGTTATTAAATTTCTAGATAGATCTGGACATATATTACTATTAGATTTTATTTCTTCATTTTTCACTAGGTATTTTGCTATATGGTTTTCTTTTTGTCCTGTGTTTAGGAGTATTAAATATTCTTTTTTCATTTATTGTTCCCGTTATATAATATTGAGTTAAATTAACTGTTGAAGTTATTTTATAATTTATTCTTTTCGATGATCCTGATGATTCTGGTTTTTCAAAAGCTATCATTTTTGTTGTACTTATTCTATCATTAATTATTTCTAAATCTTCTTCTATATCTATGTCTTTGTAACTATAATCATTGTTATCAATTGTTTTTACAAATTGTTCAAAAGGACTTTCTATTTGTATTTTATTAATTTTATTTTTTTCCGTTATTTTATATTTTGTTGTTAATACATATTGATTTTTACATCTTGCTGTAAATATTTTACTTCCCGGGGTTAGTTCTATTCCTGATATTTTTTAATATAATACTAATGATTTATCTATATTTTTATCTTGTATTGCTACTGAATAATTCACACTTATTATAAATTTAAATTTTTGGTATATTAAATTTCCTCTTATAGCATTTATTATACTTTTTTCTATTGGTTTTATAATTCTATCATCTGCTAAATATAATTCTATTGGTGTATCTATACCTTCTCTAAAACATGCTTTTATTAATATTTCTGTTCCTCCAAGGTGTACGTATTTTATTGGGTCTTTACTTTTTATATCGTTTATTTATTTATTAATTATTCCTTTTGTTACTAGTGGTATACTAACTCTACCTTTTGCATATCTACAGTCTATTACATGTTCTTTTTGGCTTACTACGTAGTATTCTTCTTTCTGTCTACTAAATATATTTTTTATTGTTGGGATTTTAAATATTTTTTCTACACTTAAATCTAATTCTTTTTCTTTTATCTCGTCAAATATATTATTATCAAATATTATTTTCTAATCTGTTCCTTCTTCATTTAAATATTCTTCCTTTGTTATTATTTTTATATCTTCTTCAGTCATTTGATTCATCTGATTTACTATCTATTTCATTATCTGTTTTATTTTTTGAAATTTCATATATACTATCGTCACTTTTTAATTCGTAATCTATATAATCTATTTGCATATATTCTGCATTTTCTATCTTTATTTCTGATATTTGTTTCTTTTTTGGGTCTTTAGGCATTTTACAATCTCTAGCTAAATGTCCTAGTTTTCCACAATTATAATAAGTACATTCTTTTATAGGTTTCTTTCTCCTATATGGTCTTTTATATTTATAATTTTTTACATAATATCTTTTTCTTGGTTTCTTATACTTATATTTTGATTTTTTGTATTTCTTATATTTCTTATCTCTTTTTCCTTTCTTATAATATTTTTCTTCACATCCAAATTGAGGTGCTATTTTATCCTTGCAACATGCTAAATTTCTTATTAATGTTTTTTCCATTTTTATTTCTTCTCTGGATTTTTCACATATATTTCTATACCATTGTTGTAAAAATTTTATTCTTGCTCCTAGGATATCTACTATTTTTGCTTCATCCCAACTCTTTATTATTTTTGAGCTAAATAGTTCAGGTAATTTACTAAAATATAATCTTCTTACTTCTTTACTTTCTTCTGTATTATATGTTCCCTTATAGTAGTATTCTTTAAATGCACACGTATATTCATCTATATAGCACATATTACATATTTTTAGTTTTAACATTAAATTCCTATTTGTATCTTTTTCTTTGTTTTGCTCTTCTTCTTCTGTTGCCATACTGCTAAATTCATCTTTTATAGCTATTTCATATTTTTTCAATATGTCTATATGTGTTAGTTTAGTTATTGTTGTTCCTTTCATCTTTTTATCAGTCCTTAATACCTTTTTAATTTCTTCAGTTAAATTTAAAAATCATAATTTTGCTGTTCCTATTAGTGTTCTTTCTATATATTCTGGTGTATCTATTGCATTTATACCATTGTCTAATAATTGTTTTGTTATATATCCTATCCATAATTGTATCATTTTATCTACATCTATTACACAGTCTAAGTCTAAGAAGTTAAAATTTTTATTAATTATTTGTTTTGGTGTCCATTTGTTATATTCCTCCTTTAGGTTATATCTTTTAAACTTATCTTTATAATAATATGTAGGTTTTCTAATTTATGATGTACTAGGTATTATATTTTCATCGTCTTTTTTATCAAGAGTGTTTATTTCCATGTTTGTATTTTCTAAGTTTTCTTTATTAATTACTTCTCGTTTTTCATTAATTTCTAGTTTTTCTATATTTGTTAAGATTTCTATATATGTTTCACTATCTTCTGAATCATAATTATTTGTTTCTTCAGCATCTATTGTATTTATTTCTATTTCATTAGTTTCTAATTATTTATTTTCTATTTTTTCTTTAAATTGATTTATCTCAATTAATAATTTTTGTTCTTTATCTTTTTCTTCTTTTTCTTTCTTTCCTTTTTCATACAGCTCTTTTAGCATTTGTTGTTCTTTTTCTAATTCAGCAATCCTATTATTTTTAGTTTCTTCTATTTTTCGTATTTCTTCTGTAGTCTGTTGTTTTATTTTATCTATTTTTTCCTGTCTATTTCTTTATTTTCTCTTGCTATTCTTTCCATGACTATTAATTTATCTTCTAATTTTAGTTCTTCTTTTTCTAGCATTAAGTATAAATGTTCACCTATTTTCCTGTATCGTCTACCTAAATTAGAAAATACCATTCTTATTTTTAATCCTTCATGATTTTCATATATTTTTTCATCTATTATAAATTCTTCCTTGTTCATTTTATCTACTTGATAGTGTATAGATCATGTTGATATATGTATTTTGGATTATCTATTTATGATTCTAAATATGATATTTCTTCCTTTTGTGCTTTTATTGATTTTTGGCATACTCCAAAAATCATGTTATATTGTAGTCTTTCTTTTCTTACTTTTAATTCTTTTCGTTTTTCAGATATTATTTGTTTTAGTTCTTTATATTTTTGTGATTTTGTTATGTTATTCATCTGTACAATATTTATAATATTTTGGTGGATATCAAAATTTGATTTTATCATAATTAGGTGGTATGTATCTCATTCTTCTAGATTTTAAATGAATTATTAATTTTGCCTCATTGCTAGAAATTAAGGCAATTAAGTAAGCTAATCTGTGGCGGTTTTCTTTTGTTTTATTTAACTTCTTATATTCTGGGTAGTAACTTGTTAAAATTCTTTTAATTTCTATAAAATCATGTGTATTTTTAAATGATCTTCTCATATTTAACAAATAAATAATAACATAGTTAACAAGATAACGTAATTAATAATATTAACAATTAAATTGATATTTCTAACATTTCTCATAATTAACACATAACTACTTGTACATTTTTTAACTCTAAGGTGTAGGGGCATAATGACTCAAGCTGCAGGGTCCTTCATCCTGAAATAAAAAAATTCTTGTCACCAAATAATGAATCAAGAAAATTTCCAAAGAAACCAAAATAATAGAGCAAAATCCTCTTACTAACCTAATATATTAAGGCTAATGTTGGTCAGATCTTCAGTGAGTCCCTAATATAGATTGATAGCATTTATGGATCATTCTCTCAAATGTCTACTGAGTCCAAAAAATATAAATAAGTTACTGTAATTTCAAAAGGCAATTATGAAGAACTTGGTTAGCAAGAAGTCACTAGAAGAAAAGGGAGAGTGCCTACGCCGCCAATAAAAAGATGGAGAATAGAGGAAACACATCAGAAAACTCTTCAGTTGTAGCAAGTGATAAAACTCTCTGCACCGAGATAACATATCTATATAGACTTTCAATGCTTCAAAGGATACTCAAGACACTATATGTGAGGATACTATCATGGATCAGGAAAGGGAAAAACCCATTACTATACTGGGTCAAATACCCCCCATCACCTTTCATATAAACTAAAATAAGAAGGTAAACCCCCCCAAAAAGGATCATGCCAAGACATCTAAAGATTAGGAGTAAGGTAGCCAAGGTTAAAGCTACAAAAGAACCTATTTTCCCTGAATTTGAGGACCATATTCAGATTATGCAAAGTAATTTGGAAAATTGTAATGAAGATGAGCTAAGTAACACCAATAAGAACAAAAAGAAGTTAGTTAACATTATGGCCATACCCCTAACCTTTGTTTGGAATAGTTTCATGTCGCTGGGAAAAACTTTTGCCTAGATCCAAACCTAAATAACTCTATTTACTGAGAAAAGACATGGGAAATACTAGGAAACATCTAGTTGACTCTTAAGCAACCCAAAGGGAAAATAATTATCTTTCCATCATTGAAGATACTGTCATCAAGGATGATAGGGGAATGTCATGACTCAAACTAGGACCTGGACCTGATGGGTATCTCAAGTCTGCCGTGGACCGGAGACTACCCCCTTTACCTATTCAAACAGAGCATACATAGTAACAGAGACTAAATTTCAAACATATAACAAGATAAAAGAGATAATTTTAGAGACATCAATGATATGTCATAAACCAAATCAATACCGATAGCCAATACCAATTCCCAAGTCCATAGTAATCCACAAAGCCTTCTAATCAAAATCAAAGTCAATAAAGTCGGTGCATGCCCCCAACGATAGCCAAAAATAACTTAGAAGCAAAGTCTATGACATAAAGAAACTGTACATGAATTAAAGCCTTTTGAAGCATGGAAGATCACCACTACAGTCTGGCTCATGAACTATCCCATGATCAACTACTCACTATGCAAGAGAGATAGAAGTATGCCCAATTCATGCATCGCATGGGGATACACCATACGTAGATGGTTAGCAGGTTGAGTGCTAGTATGTAACTCAGGGATAAGGGAATAAAAATAATGCCTTGATTAATAATTCGCAATCAGTCCAAATCCAGTGTACATAACCATATGCCAATACATATATATATATATATCACACGCCGTGGTAGGGAACAAGGCTTATCATGAACTTAAAACCTTAACCTAGATTGTGTATCTTAACGTTATAACATAGTACCCAAGGGCTATATAGGCCCAATCTTTCACCCCCTGGATGGGCTTCGGTGCGTGTAGCCGCACAAATCAGAGAATAATCTTAAATATATGTGCGGGGGAATCAAACCTCTCAATCATATACTAAGGTGACTTAAGCACCTGATCATATAATGTGATATGGGAACTCGAACCTCCCAATCATATAATGAGGAGAACTCGAAGCTACCTGGTCATAAGCAAAGGGACTTGATCCCCAGGCCATTTAGACCCCCGCGCTAGCAAATGTGGTTTCTAGTATTGGTACCTTGGGACCGCCACTTTCCTGGCCCAGCTATTCAACCCTCTTTTAAGCCCAATTAAAATATTTAACACATACATTCCCAATTAAGTAAACCAATTATGCATTAAGTCATTCTGTTGGTATTGTCATGCCAACATCACTTGTAAGTTCATTATCATACCGTGTCAATTACTTAGCCATCTGGGACTCTAACCTATCGGCTAAAGGACTTCAAAATAGTTAGTTATTTGGGACTCAAACCCATTTATGTTTCAATAGGCCTTTTATGCCATGCAACGAGTTTCAAAGATAGTTTAATATGTATACTTTTCACATTCATAACCAATTTCACAATATTGGGTTGAGGTTGTTACCAATTCAATTGTCATTATTCACCAAATTGGGGGAAATCACAATACCCTAGTTTATTAGCCATACTCATACACCCCACAAATTCAAATTCATTAATAAAGCATATACAATGCATAATAAATCATAGGAAAACAATTTAAAACCCAACCATATCGAAACCCCCAACCCATGTCAGAACCCACATTTAATTTTACATAAATAATTATTTAAATATCATGCTTTAAGGAAATAAGTTAGAGAGTAGAGTCATATGCCCGAAATACCTAAGATTATGGAGAGAATTCAACCCTCGAAGCTCTATTTAACCCACTTCTTAAAAATCCTAAGTATGGATACTTGAGAGAATTTAAGATAGAAAAGAGTATGTTTTGGAGTGCATTATGGTTGAAATAGGGCTCCAAGTATATTTATAGGTCATGGGTTATTATTGAGATAAGAGGGAGATATCTAAAATACCCCTATTATAGAAACTGGAAAATAATCTGCCAGTCGTTACGTGTCTCATAATGACTCGTTAAGACTTATTATGACTAGTCTCCTTGAGTCATTGTCAAGAGAGTGTCACCAGGCAAACACATTGTTAACCCCATGACTTGTAATACAATAGCTCGTAATGAGATCCTACGACTAGTAGGGTCTAGTCATAGTCAACATAGAAACCATTTGGGTATACACTGGGCACCCTATGATTTTGACATTACGACTCGTATGGAGTCATCACGACTCATTGAGTCTGGTCGTACTCAAGATAGAACTATTTGGGTAACAAGCTAGTCCGACTACGATTAAGACATAACGACTCGTCATGAGTCTTTACGACTCATGATCTCAAGTCATAGTTCAGACAACAACTCAGGCACTATTCACTGGACACCTTACGACTAGGGTCATATGACCTGTCAAGTCACTCTACGACTTGTAGGGGGAGTTGTAATCAGGGAAGTGAGGACAAAATTTCAGAAATGATCATTCGTTAGCATGATTTAACACAGAAACACTCCTACACTTACCTTTAACAAAGACAAAAACAAAGACATCAAGGAATCACAATTTCTTTTAACAAAGTCAGAAAAAAAGATGTTACGGAAAACACATTCCTTATGCACGATTATCCGGAGCTGGGAATAAGAACGAATATTTGGATTTTATGTTCTCTCCAGCTTACTACATAGCTTCTTCCTCTCAAATAATACATATAATAACACTTAAATATAACCACACTCTCTACTAAGCTTTAAACTATAAATACAACCACTATTTCAATCTCCTAACTCCCCTACAAAAAACATAACTACAAGACCTGAGCATCGCTGCATATTCCTCTCATGTTAAAGCCTAACTCAGAGTTAAAGGTGATAGTGTAAGCTATGGAACCCTATACACCCTTCTAACAATACAATACCCCTTCATTTCTATAGTCAAGCAACCTCAAATATTAAATCATGGAGTACTAATCTTGTAACACCACGGTTTGTATATCCTCTAATCATACTATTTACACCCATCTTTCCACACCCCTTTCATGGATTTCCTAACTTAATTACTATCGCAAAGGTTCCGCCGCATTTCCTCTTATTAACTACTTCACATAACAAAAGTTCATCTTACTTTACCACCTACATATATGTCCTTTTCCCGAGTAGTCACCCCTAAAATTTTTGCATTAGAGAAAATCTATACCTTATTTCTATAGCATCACTAGACTTTCATGGCCATTACCATACCACTAAAAAGGAGGGTCACTACGGAAATAAAGTGTAAGCATCAAATATGGGAGGGTTTCTTCTCAATTATGACTCCTATCAGTCAGGCTACTAAAGGTGTGACTCAAGAAATGAGACACGGTACAATAGGCACGAAGTACTCTATAACAACCACCTAGATTATAACTAGAGGGTCTGTAAACATACCATAGCACGAGTCCTTAGGATTGGGCATCGTGAAAAATATGGCTGCATATATCATGGGTATTATAACATAAAACCGAGATTTATATTCAGGGA
Organism: Capsicum annuum; assembly: GCF_002878395.1. Taxonomy (NCBI): domain Eukaryota; kingdom Viridiplantae; phylum Streptophyta; class Magnoliopsida; order Solanales; family Solanaceae; genus Capsicum; species Capsicum annuum. The sequence continues at coordinate 91,543,252 of NC_061111.1, forward strand.
ATAAGGTGAGGATTGCCACTTGAAACTATTTCTTCTTGAAACTAGGCATAATTGACATCCAACCTACACCTCCACTCAAAAAATGACATAGTCACTGCCAAATATAGTAACCCAACAAAAGTTGGGGTTTAATCCCAAGGGAATATGTGGACTCACGAATCTCAGTTGTTGTAATCAACGAGCAAAACCGAAAAAGTAAATGGGAGGTTTTGAATATCAATGTCGAACTATTAGCAAATATCAACTTCGCTTGTATTCGTTGGTGAAAACTAGGATTGTGTTCCCCTTGGATTCTCAACTCTGCAGGCTTATCCTGCTCTATTATTCAAACCCAATATGTTGCATGCAGAATCGATAAGTTATGTACCTTCTATAGTCTTTAGGACGAGCAGAAGAATTTCACTCTTTACTTTTTGAGTCTCAGGATGTCGCCTTACTGACCCTTATCTTGATCCCAGTTAACTATTACCTTTTGAGTCTCTAGTTATTAGATGAAATCTAACCATCTTACTTAGATAGAACATAGTAGCATGGATCAACAATTAAACTCTAAATTACTGTTGTCATTATCTTTTATTAGTCACTACTCCTCTTTTGGAGTAAGTAACAATAATATAGGCGGGATCCTAACAATTCCAACTGCTAAGATAACTATTAAAGTGAAGATAATACAATGTATGCATGGGTATCGGTTCAGAACAACAATAACACTTCCCCTCACAAAATTTCCTGCAGCTTTAGCTCTTGAGATTTTGGACTTCTGACACATGGTTTGCCCACATGCGGTCCGAATGTTGACTTCTAAGTATGCTGAAAGTTATTTTTTAGCTCTTCTTCAATTCCCACACATGTTTAAGTCACAAATAATCCAGAAAGTGTCCCAAACATCCTTAATTGCCCCCATAAGTAGCAAAAAATACTTTTTTTTCATCCCTTTTCACAAACATAGTATCCAAAATGTGATTTCCTGCAAACCACACCCAAAATGCATCATATCTAACAAAACAACCTCAGAAACCAACATTTTTCATAGTTTTAAGCATCCAAAGTGCTATATTTCTATAGCACATCAAAACCCCCAACTTAGAACGTTTGCATGTCCTCTAGCAACAAAACACAACAACACAAAACAAAACATGATGCTTAATTAGGAGAATCTAAGCTATCTAAGACAGTTAATCACCACTAAAGGCTCAAATCACATTACCCCATCCTATCTCACTTTTCAAAACCAACTGTGTATAAACATAAAGTATACCAATGTGACACAATGGGATCAAGGTATGACCTTACATTAGCTACAAACAATCACATATATGTACAAGGTACACTACCCCAAATAAGAAAATAACTAGTAATATGACTCATGTGCCCTCACAACAAAGATGTCCTACTCACTCATATGAAATAATGGACTTCAATGTAGGGACTGTCAAGAGACACTCACACTCAGAAGAGAAGTTATAGCCAATATGCATCAAATACCATAGGCTTGCCCTTATTTTCCTTACATTAGCATTCAGAAAATCAAGTTAGGATCAGTATAGGACTTTTCTCGGCTTGTAATGTAGGCTTAGGGGATGGTATGGTACATATGGACATATAAAGTGACTAAGCCTCCTTGGCCCTACACTAACATTGGGGTGTCACTTACTAGCCAATTTTTTTTTTATTCCAGCCTAATTTCTCTTTTTTTATTCTTTATTGCATATTTAGGTTAGGTGTGGTTTTTTATTATTTCTTTTTTTGATACCACACCCAAACCTACTTTTTTTTATTTTATTTTTCACTTCTTCATTCCTGATGACATCCAAGCAACACCTCTTTTTAGATAATGGTATGCTCGCTGTCAAGATATAATAACCTAACTAGGGTTGGGGTCGAATCCCAAAGGAACATGTGGTTTGCAGTTATCAGCAGCTATCGTTTCTAGGTAGTACTGGAAAGTAAATTGGGAATTTATTTGTAGTAATCTCGAGCAAGTAACAATATTAACTCTGATTGAAATCAATTATGGGTGAACACTGGGATTGTGTTCCCCCTGGCATCTCAACTTCGTAGGTTTATCAGGCGTTGTTGAACCAACCCAATACCTTGCATGCAAAATCAGTAAGTTATGTACCTCCTATAATCTTTTGGAAGAGTAGGAAGATTTCACCCTTTACCTATTGAGTCTCAAGTGTCACATAACTAACCCTTACCCTGGTCCTGTTAACTATCACCGTTTAAGTCTCAAGTTATTAGATGAAGGCTAATAATTATTCACATATACCATTGTGATGCAATGGATCGACTATTAACTCCTTAAATAACTATTGTCTTTATCTTTTTCTAGTTACTACCCCTTTGTTAGAGCAAGTAGTAATATCTAGGTGGGATAAGAATGTTTTCAACCACTAAGACAACTATTATAATGAAGATAAATCAATGCATGCCATGTGTATTGGTTTCTATCAATAATCATACTTTCCCTAATTTGTCAATTTTCCAGGGTCTCCACAACCCTAGTTATGGGTTTTTGCCTCTCAGAATTGTAAAGAAATCAATAACATTCATATTGGAAAGAAAAGATGAAATCATAATGATAACTTGAAAGAAAACCCACAACCATAAACTGAATAATCAAGCAAAGTCAATACAATGGAATCCCAAGATCAAAGATGGATTTTGAAATCAGAATATGTTTCTAAGTGGTAAAAGTGTCGACCTTCTACTAAAAAGTACATACAGGGTATTTTTAGTACAAGAGAAAAGCGTAAAAACTAAGTTCGAACAAAATAGAAGAAAACAGGGTTGGTGGCTACCACTTCCTGCACCTGCGATTTGGTCCTGGCCGCGGGTTATACCTGTGGTCTGCTCTGGGCATAGGTACCAACCACAAGTACCAGATGGGAATTTTCCTACAAGTCAGATCTCGTGATATTAGACTTCTGGTACCCGCTTTGTGTGCCCGTGGTCCATAGGTCCTACCTGCGGTCCGTAGGTCAACTTAGTAGGTACCAAGAGTCAGTTTTGCAGCTCTTCTCTGATTTTTGAACATGCTTTGATCACGATCAAGCCGAAAAATATCCCAATTATCCATAATCACTCCAAAAGTAGCCAAAAATGCCTTTTTTCACCAATTTCATGAACTTATCATCCAAATCATAGTTTTCTGCAAAACATATCCAAAATAGATCATATCTATCAAAAAGGCCTCAGAAACTTACATATTTTTCTTGTTTTAAGTGTCGAAAGTTTTATATTTCTAGTGCACATCAATACCTTCAACTTATAAAGTTAACATGTCCTCAAGCAACAAAAACACAACACAATAAAAATGACGCTTAGCTAAGAGAATCGAAGATATTCAAGGTAGTCAATCATCATATTTAGTTCAATTCACAACATCCTCTCTTATATCTATTTTTTCAAGACTAACTATCTACGAATATAAAGCACAACAGTGTGACATAAAGGGATCAAGGTATGAAAACTACATTAGCAACAAACAAACACTCATATGTACAAATTACATTACCCAAAACAAGGGGATAGCTAGCAACATGACTCAAGTGCCCTCACAACAAGAATGTCCTACCCACTCATATCTAATCAAGCATGTCAATGCAGGGATGATCAAGAGACACTCATACTCAACAAAGAAGTTCTAGTCAATGCATGTCAAATACCATAGGCTTTCCCTTATTTGCTTTACTTTAGTATTTGGATTGTAAAGTCAAGATCACTATAGGACTTTTATCAACTTTTAATGTAGGCTTGGGGGCTGGTATGATAAATATGGTCTTTTAAAGTGACTAAGACTCCTTGGCACTACACTAACCTTGGGGTCTTACTTACTATCTAATTTCCCTTTTATTCCATTCTTATGTCTCCCTTTTACAATTTTATTGCACATTCAGGTTAGGTGTGGTCTTTTATTCGTTCTTTAGACTTTTTTAAAAATTTTGATTTTTCTTTTGCTACCACACCCAGCCCTACTAACTTTTTATCTTATTTTATCCTTCTTCATACCCTTTTTACATAACACACTCATTTGATAGCCACCCTCAACTTATGCTTTTTGCCTGAGTTAAGGTGCATAATGTCCAAAGAGGACCAGAGCCAAAATAGGTTCATTGTAATATAAATGGGAAGGTGATACAATTCACACATGAAAGGTCATTTAGGCTAAAAGTCAACTAAAATAAAAAATGCCCTATGATCCTTTCCTAACCGACTATCTTTCAACCTAGGAAAGACTAACCAGATAAGTTCTGAATTCAATACATAAAGGAAACTAAGTAGTATATCACACACATACATACCACAGAGTTAATATTACCAAGTACATCTTATCGAGTTCATGTAATTGTTAGTAAGTGATTATTATGTACCTAATTCTAATGCCATAACAGGATCCACAATGTTCACACATATATACATCTACATAGTTCTAAAATACAAAACTTTAGAGTGATATAAAAAATCAATCAAAACATGACTACTGCCATTAATGCTTAAAAATCTCCCCATTACACAAAAAGTAACACAATACAAAGAAAAACACAATACGACACAAAATTAACCTAGACATGCCAGTTCTAGAACCATACCACGACCGATAAAAAAAAAGCACGAAAATAAGAACCCACAACGTCAAGGTATGCCTACCCCAACTAAAAACTGTATGCTATCTTTAATATACTAAAATAAAGCAAAATAGAGAGAAGTGACAATATACCTAGGATGTACTTAGAATCTGTGCCATGATCTTCCCCAGATGGGGGTCTATCAACAAGCAGAGGCCATTGTGGTGGTGCACTATGAGAAGATGGACCCACATCTAGCTCAACAAGACTCTGCCTATCAACAAATACAGTTTCTATTAAATCATGGGTGGCCATTTTGAGGGCTTGCTCATATTGCCTGTCCTAATTCTATAATTCCCTCACTCAGCCTCTCTTGGTTCCAACTACGAGGACTAGCACATCATCCTTTATGAATAAATCATTATGTCTGGGATCATACAAAGGTAATGGTTGAATACTTGGGGATACAATTGCAGGGATGTATAATATGTGGCTCTTAGTGAGAGAGTACTCCTCTGCTCGTAAGATATCCACCTTCTCCCTCATATGTCCTAGATCTAAAGTCTCAATCATTACAAACTGGGCTGCCATACATCTCTCATAAGCAACTAATGCATTTAGTACACTGGCCTCTACAACAACATCCTCATCAATAGTGTCTACTATAGATACCACTCACATATCGTTTGACTATTGTACTATGATACACATATCAAACACTACTTGATCATCATTCAGTTTGAAGGTGATTTCCCCTAAGTCTTTATCAATAAATACCCTACTAGTGGATAGAAAGTGTCTACCTAATATAATAAGGGCTTGAGAATTCACCTTAAAATCATGAACCATAAAATCAGCAAGGAACATAAATGATACAACCCTTACTTCTACGTCGCACAAAATACCCACCAGTTTTCTTGATAAATGAGTCAGCCATCAACAACTTTATAGATGTAGGTTTGAGTTGCCCCATCCTCAACAACTTATACACAACTAGTGGCATCATATTTACTCTTGATCCCAAGTCACATAAAGCCTACTTGACATTTAAAGGCTTAATCAAACACAAAATAGAGACTCCTCTGGGATCCTTCTATTTTTCTGCAAATGGTAAGAGAGGGGTTGTACTATAAGGGTGCACATAATTATTGAGATGTACAATCCAATCCTCACCACTAACATACTCAAAGTTATCGTCACCCTATGTTGACTTCTCAGACTCTGCCTTAGGTGTCTCATCGCTTTCAGTATTATTAATCTTTAACTCCTCAATAGTAGTACAGAGGGATCATTTGTTGTGACACAATGATTAGTAGTGATAGCTAGATAATGACTTATAACTGGTGGACTCTAAATATTTTTACTCAGAAGAGTAAAATGCTTTTTCTGTTTGATCATTGCAGACATTTGCTTGAACTAGTGCTCTGACTGGTTGATAGTAGTGGCATGAGACTCCACCTTCCGAGTTAACCCTAAAATATCAGCCTTAATCTTCTTAAGGCTATTCTTCTAATTTTCTTGACCCTTCTCCAATTTGGTTAACATTTCTTCCATTCTTGATTCTGTATCTCATCTGCTAGGCAAAATGTATCTTTCAAAATAAAAGAGGATGGAACAGTGAGAAATTTAGTACTATGGTATCAACCCCAAATACCAATGCCAATACTAAGGCTGACACCAATATCGATCCTACCATACCACCCTATAGTAGTTTCAAAAAAACCTCTAACTAAAAGAATACCAAAATTTGGTTGGGACATGCCCCCAACCATAGCAAAAACCAATATCCATAAATAAAACAAAGTATGAAATAACATATATGAAATGGAGCCTTCCAAAAATATGAAAGCTCACCACTTCAATCCAATAACTAATCCCAAAGTCCGATCGCTAAGAAAAAAGAGTAGAACGATTGATTCCTACATCGCGTGGGGATACAACCGCTTGAAGATGGGTTAGCGGGTGAACACTAGCATGAACTCAGGATAAGGATAAAATAATGCCCTTTAATAAAACTAAGTAAACCATCCATATGCATACAAACCATATATATATATATATATATAACAGTGCCAGGAAAAGAAATCAGGTTTAACATGTATTTAAAACCATTAACCTGGGTATGTGTAGCTTAATTGTCCTTAAATACCCATGGGCTATATGGTTCTAGTATAACCCCCTAAATGGGCCCCGATACATGTAGCCGCATGAATTAGAGATACCATAAGAGTAACGGATTCCCAAGTACCGTTCATCCTCTATGATACATATGTACAATGTACTTAGAGGATTCCCGTGTACATCACAGTATCATATAAGGTCTCCATGACCTACCCCTCATGTCAGCAAACAAAAGTTTCCAGTGTTCATCCATTAGACTCCCACCTTTATGATTATCTAGCACACCCCACCTTTATTGCCTAATTAAAACCATTTTCAACCAACCAAACCATTGTTATTAACTGAGGCTATACATAGTGTTATCTTCATACCGACTATAACTTGCAAGTATTGTCCATTGCCAAACTTTTTTGGAGATCAAGGGATTCCCATGTACCTATAGATTACATTATCCAATAAACTTAGAGAGAGGGGTCCCATGTACCCCCTAAGTGTTCCATTATTATGATTACTTGGGAGATTCCATTGTACCTCACAAGAATGATTGTTAAACCCAAAACCATTCCATTTTGACCATTCCAAACCATTTAGCCATTTAGGGTTCCATTACCAAGTTTAAACCATGCATAAGTTCCATTAAAAATCCAACAATGTAGTAAAAACATCCTTATAGGCATTTTATCAAACATATTGGGGGCATAGTATTTCCAAAACCAAAGTCAATTACCAAATAACCATTCAATTATCCAAAACCACCATTAAAGCAGATAAAAACATAATTAAAACATGGGAAAACCATAACCAATCATTTATAACCAAAACCCACAAATTATATTTGAAAAACCAAAACCATACAATAATCAAACCATGAAAACATTGTGTAAAACGATGCCTTTAGTTGGAACTAACATTGAGGGAAGAGTTCATGCCTTAAACCAAGAAGATAATAGAGAGAAATCACCAACACAAGCCCCAAATTAATCCTTATGATAAAACCCTAGCTTCCCTAGCCCAAGAACTTTAGAGAGGAAAAAAGAGTGTTCTTCAAAGTGTTAAAGAATAGAATAATAGGGAAAATAACCTCCTAAGTGAGTTAAAAGTCATGGGGCCTTATTAGGTTAAGTGGAGAAATATCCGGATTGCCCTTACTTAACTGCACCAAAATCGCATCAAAGGGATAAGACTATCCATACCAGTTGTACCCTCTAATACGAGTGGTACCCACTACTCATACCCAAGGCCATCTCCCTTGGATCCAGCACTGTCTAAGGTATGACTCACCCTAAACTATGTCATATCCATACATACGACCAGTACCTATGTATTCGACCAGTACCTATGTATACGACCGGTACCCATAATCCATACCCCTGGTAAAATAGAGTCTAAAGAGGATTGAACACTGCCCACCATACGAGTCCATGGTTCAACTCGTACCATGGCTTATGAATTATAATGGTCCACTTATACTCAGATCCAACTTAGTCTACCAATTCTAAGATTAAGTAAAGGAAAGACCTAAACCAAATTACCTGCGTCCAACAATATGACTCATACCACCCAAGTCGTATCCATTCCAAAAACTAAATCTAACCCATCAACTAACACTGGTAAGCATATGTCTAACCCATACCACTTGTATCCTAGTGTGCGAGTCATTTCCCCTAGTCGTATCCTATCCAAAGAACAAAAATCCAGGAAATTTTCTAAAGGCCAAAACCCCAGGGTATTTCAGTTATCAAGATTGATATTCATCTTATGGTTAAAGCATTATTTATGGGATAATAACTAACCTAATTCATCACTTATACAAACTTGGTTCTTCTTCCAAGAAAGAACAAGCTACCAGTTTTAGAGATGTAAGACCTATAAGCCTGAGTAATTTTTCTGATAAGATCATTTCTTATCTTACAAGAAAGATTAGCAATAGTTTTACCTGGTATTATTTCTAAGAATCGAATAGGTATTTTAAAAATTAGAAGCATTTTAAAAATGTTCTCCTAACATAAGAGATTAATAAAGACATCAAGATCAAATCTAAGATAGTTAGAATCGCGGGGAAGTTAGACATGACCAAAGCTTATGATGGACTATATTTGTTATTCTTAACCAAAGTACTCAAAGCTTTAAATTTTATAAATCAGTAATTAATATTGTGTATAGGGTATTATATAATAAATGGTATTCATTATTGAATGGTCAAGCACGCGTTTTTTTTTAAATCTTTTGAGGAGGAGGAGAGGGGTTAAGCAAAGGGATCTAGTATCCCTAATACTTTTGTGACTGCTGTAAAATCACTGACTAAAAAACATGTCTGCTTTATTTTATAGGCAATAGTATGTTTCTTATGGGGTTCCTAAGTAGAGTCTGAGATAAATCATCTGGCTTATGTATGATAATATTTTGTTCAAGTCAATAAATAGGGATAACATGAAGATAATGAATAATATTTTGATCCAATATGGGGGTGTTCAGGTCAATTGATAAAGGTTGACAACAGTGCTTTCTATATACATGAGAAGACTAATAGGAGATGGATTAAAAGGGAAAAAAAATACTAATGTGAGACAAGGAGAATTTACTTTTATGTACCTAGGTTGTTCCATGTTTTACAATAGGAATAAGATCTCTATTATGATGATTTTGTTACAAAATTCAGGAAGAGGCTTCACTTTTGGAAAAGGAAAAATATTCTCCTTTGTTGGAAGGCAATTCACATTCAGCATGTTCTTTAGAGAATGCTAGTACATTTACTCTCCGCAATCAATCCTCTTAAAGAGGTTATAGGAAGATTCACTAAGTGTGTTCCAAATTGTTCTAGAATAATACTAAAGAAAATAAAGCACTGGATTAAGTAAGAAGATCTCTGTTTACCAAGGAAGACAGAGGAGTAGGCTTTAAACTATTGTTTGATATAACAATTACCTTATGTTGTAAGTTATGATAGAACTTAAGAACAAAACCTTGTCAATAAGCCTCCTTTATGGTGAAAAAATACAAAAAAAACATCATCCAGTGAGTGCACATGCTAGGTATGGATATACTATTTGGAAAAAATGGTGGAATTTAGAAATGGTGGAACATCAGATTCAATGTCAAGTAAGAAATAAATATTTGTAATGACCCTTCAAGTCATTTTCCATATATTTTCTTATTTTTTATATTAGATCTTTTCCATAGTTGAAACAATTCATTTATGACTTGATGGGACTGACAGTTCGATTACTGGTCAGTTCGTTCGATTTTTAGAGCCAATTGTTTGTTTAGAAGTCTTAGATGACCACCGGATAAAAACTTCAGTAAAATGATCTCATATACAAATTCTAACTATTTCATAAGCTTTAAATATTGATTTTAGGCTAGGTATACCTTTGGTTTGGGTACCAAGGCACGCATGCTTATTTTTACCGATTGGTCAGAAAGTTTAAAAATTAAAAATATGGGTGTGGGACCCATATTTGGTTGAAATGAACTCGAATGGAATATCCAAGTGTGACATCATATCCAAAACGTCAAATTTAGTGTGGGTACATATTTTGTTTACACATACAGGATTCCAAATAAATCTTGAGAGGTTGCTAAAGATTTGAAAAAGTTTCAGCTACTATCTGCTGTAGTGGTGATCGCCAGCCAAAGGCCACGATCGCAGTGTCCTTTGAAAGAAAGATGGTGTGATTGCAGTGGATTGTTGTAATTGGTACTTTGATGATAGGTGGGAGGTAGTGCAATCACACATCTGTAGGTCACGATAGCGACTGTCGAGGCCCTAGACTGGTTATAAATTGAGCTTTTTCACATAATTTTGGGCATTTTTCATCTTTCCCCTTGAGTGCTAAACCCTAAAATAATGTGTTAACTTAAAATTAAAGCTCGTGGGAGCTTAGGAAGCTAGAGTAATATTTATTTTCATAATTATGATCCAATTTAAGGTAAGAATTCACACTTTTCTTGGTGAAATTTCTTTGTTTATTGCTCAAAACCCAAATTCTTTTAGGTCTTGATTTTAGCCCCAATTTAGCTTGGTTTTCACCCATTTTTGAGGATAATGATTTCTTGAGCTTGTATGAATATAGGGTTGGTCTTGGAAACATGATTTACATAAGTGGGACCCAAATGATATTTTTGAGGTAATTTTTCAATCTAAAGCATAATGGTGAAATGTGGGTATCGTTACACTTGTATTGATGAGTAAAATGTATTTTTATATCTTGGCATCTTGATAAGGATTCTCGAACGGGGAAAGCAATGGTTTAGTGGTTTATTAAGCTTTCTTTGGTGTCAAGGTAAGCTAGGTTTCTCCTTGTTAGATTGAGTTATGTCATAGTATTCTTATGATGTTGTGTTAGATTTGGGATGGATTTAGGTGTTGTTAGCTGCGAGATGACGGGTATTATTTCTTATATGTGTGCTAGGAGACTTATTTTAAGAGGTTGTGAGTCTTATCTTGCTTATATTTGTGATACTAGTATGAAGAGTCCATCGCTTGACTCTGTTCCTATTGTTTATGAGTTTCCTGATGTGTTCCCTGCCGACCTGGCTTATATTTCATCTGTTTGTGAGATTAAGTTTGCTATTGATCTCGAGCTTAGTACCCAACCTATTTCTATAGCACCTTACCCTATGGATTTTACTGAGCTTAAGAAGCTGAATTCTCAGCTTCAGGATCTTCTTGGTAATGGTTTTATTAGATCAAGTATGTTCCCTTAGGTGCTCCTATGTTATTTATGAAGAAGAAATATGGTTTCATGTATATGTGTATTGATTATAGACATCTTAATAAGGCGATGGTGAAGAACTGTTAGCCTATACCTTACATTGGTAATTTGTTTGACCAGCTTCAGGGAGCGGCAATGTTTTCTAAGATTGACTTGAGATCCGATTACCATTAGTTGAGGATTCGGGCTGAGGATATCTTGAAGACAACTTTTAGGACCCGTTGTAGTCATTATTAGTTCTTAGTGATGTCATTTGGGTTTACTAATGCCCCATCCACATTCATGGACTTGCTGAATAGAATATTCAGGCCTTATTTGGATTCCTTCATGATCATGCTCATTGACGACATCTTTGTGTATTTGAGGATTAGAGTAAAGCATGCCCAATATTTGAGGATTTTTCTCCAGACTTATAATAACCTAATTTGCTGAACCAAAATGCTACACGGTGCTCATGACCATGAAGGACCACAAGATAACCCATGACTGATATCTGTACCTGTGTACTATATAAGATAACATAATAATGCAAAAACACGCATTGAAAGGCCATAGGGTTCGATCATGAACATAACTGAATAACGTAACATCTGTGTGGGTAATAGAATACCCAAAACAAAACTGAAGTCTAAAACATGATAGTCTGTATCTAGTTTGCATCTAATCTGAAAGCCTCTACTGTATAAAGAATCTGAATAAGGATTTGATGGGACATGTCCCCAACTAACTCCAACTAATAAGCTAATCAATAAGATACTAGAAAATCATTATGTCCTCGAAGGATGAGGAATCACTTCTACTCTGACTGCTGAATCTAGAATCTACTATTGATTTGTAACTCGTGTCTCTGAACCTATGGTGTATCATAAAAAGAACGCACCATAGCGTGAATGCGTCAGTACATATGTACCGAGTATACATGTGAGGTAGGGTATATACAATGGTTTACATGCATGAATAATGCTAACTGACTATCTAACATGAACGTGAGAATACATGCATAAATACGTCACTGTAACTGAAAACATGATTTCGTGATTTTTGAGTCTATATATTGATAACATGACATACTAGTAACTGATATGACTGATAACATGAAGGACTATATCTGAATAATATTGATAATATAGGTGACTGCATTTGGGTATAAATGATAACGCGGGTGACTGTAGCTGACAATCCTGAATCTAATGGAACTATCTGAGTTCCGTACTGTATTTGAGTTGACTTTATCTGACAGTCCTGATAGCTGAAGAACTATCTGAGTTCTATTACTGAGATTGATTGACTGTATCTGACAGTCATGATTCTGTAACATGAAGCTATGGGAAGTAGTATCTAACTAACATACCCCAAATGTGCTATAATAGCTGAGCTGGGGTCCAATCTATGCCCTGATTGGAAAGTTGTCAATACCGTTGAACTGGTAAGGACAATATGTGAGTAACCCTCATATAATAGGTAAATCTAGCGAGACTGGTGGAAACCCTCACATAACAGGTTAAGCCATCTCATCTACCCTCGTATAGTAGGCTATGATATCTGAACCTATGCTAGCTACATAGTTTTGGAATGCAAGGATTGCTTCTAGGAATCACACCCTCATATAATAGGTGAGTCCCCATCCTTGGGTTCACTCGGTGCTAATTCATACTCCTATCTGAATGGACATTGAACATAATTTACTGAACTTAACTGAGCATGGACTGAGTTACTGATATCTGGCAACCAACTGCGTCATGAGATCATGGAGATTTTTCCTAAGTCATAAGACTATTTAAAGTCTAAGAGTTCATAGCTTGACTGAGAGTATCATGAAAAACATGACATAGCTCTAGGCACACAACTGATATTTTGGGTACAAGTACCCCCACGACTCGATAGAAGGAAATTGACATAGCATGATTTACTTGAAGACTTGACTAACATCATAATACATACTACATTCATAGGAGCCTTTCATCAAACATGTAATAGGAATAAACTTGTACATACATGGGGTTTTTATGATATCATGCTAGTTAGATAATTTTCCTTCATCTAGGTATTTAATCAAACATATTGTAGGCATAGTACATGTAAAGAACATTGTACAACAATTAAACATCATTCTTCAATTCCAATTCCATCATAAAAGGTTTTAGTGATGAGATTTCATAAATCTTTATCTAACTAATCAACTCACATGGAATTTATCATCAAATCATGGAATAGAAATCAATTCCTCATTTATCAACATGAAAGAGAACAAACAAAGCATGAAAACATGAAGAAAATCCATAACTTGTAGTTAAAAAGGACTCTTGGACTTCATGGACGAAAGGAGTCCATGAATGAACACTATGTATACCTTAGTTCATGATTTTGTAAGGATTGATGGTGAAACCTTCTTGAAATTGGGACTTCTATGAAAACCCTAGCTTGAGTTCTTGAGAGTATTTGAGAAAAAACATTAATATTTTAGATGAATAAGGGCTAAATCCCATGTTTTGGAAGCTTATACGGGGGGGGGGGGGGGGGAGGGGAGGGAAATTAACCCTTTTAACCTTGGACACGTAATTTAATTTTTAGTAAAATTTCCTGAATTGGGTCCTTGGCGCGATGCAACATTATCGCACCGTATCACTAGAAATTGGTAATTAGGAAATTGCTTGGTGGCGTGACGTGGGGCTATCATATTGTCACCTTGTGTATGACCTAAAAGTTTGGCACGACGTGCTAGTATCATGAAGCAACACTGGAATTTGACAATTGCCATTTGAACTATCTCCGCGACGCGCTGGAGGCTCAGGTCAAACACTATCTCACTAAAAAGGTTCTAACTTTGCCCGGGTGTCAGATTTAGGCGAATTATATATCGATGGAAAGCTTATTTAATTTCCCACATGATAGGAAGTGAAAATTATGGAAGTACCATATTTATAATAATGAATTCTTATTTCAAAGTAAGTTCTAACATCCTTGAGATGATTTTTAAGCTAAGAAAAGCACGGGTATACAAGACTTGGAGAGATCATGCACTTTTTGACAAGTTATCCAAGTGTGAGTTTTTCCTTGAGTTGATGACATTTCTTAGATATGTGGTTACTACGGATAAAATTATGGTAGACCCAACTAAGATTGAGAAGATTCATGATTGGGTTAGACCTACATCTCCATCTAAGGTTAGTAGCCTTATTGGGTTGTCCGATTATTATTGATGCTTCATCAAGGGTTTTGCTACTATTTCAATACCTAGATTGACTCAGAAAGAGGTTCTTATCTAATGGTATGAGAAGTGTGAATCAAGCTATGAAAAGCTCAAGAACTTTCTTATTTTAGCCCCTATTTTAGCTCTTTCTATTGAGGGTGAGGGATTCACTGTGTATTGTAATTCTTATGGTGTTGGTGTAGGTTGTGTTTTGATGCAGTAAGGTTGTGTTATTACATATTCTTTGATATAAATTAAGGTGCATGTGTGCAACTATCCTACTCATGATTTAGAGTTGGCAGCAATAGTTTTTATGCTTAAGATTTGGAGGCATTATCTTTATGGTTTTCTTTGTTAGATTTTCACAAATCATTATAGTCTTAAACATCTTATGACCTAGAGGGATCCTAATACTTGATAACATAGATAGATGGAGTTTCTAAAGGATTATGGTATTTTCATCATGTATCATTCGGGTAAGGAAAATATGGTAGCAGTACCTTGAGTTGGAAAGTAGTGAGTATGGGTATCTTGGCTTGTAATTTAGTTTCTCAGAGGATGTTGGAACGTGATATTCATTCCTTAGCCAATTTGAGAGTTTGTCTTGATATTTTTGACCATAGAAAGATTCTTGCTAGTATTGAGGTGAGGTCTTCATTATTTTAGCAAATTTGAGATCATCATTTTGAGGATAGAAAACTTTACTTTCTTCATGATAAAGTGTTAGGTGGTGAGTCTAAGAGGGTCACCATAGATTTCGAGTGTGTCTTAAGACTTTAAGGTTACATTTTTAAACCACATATCAATGACTTGATTCAGTTTATTTTGCATAAGTCTTACACTTCTAAATATTCCATTCATCCAGCACAACCAAGATGTATAGAGATTTGAGGTAGAACTATTGGTGGAGTGTTATAAAAAGAGATATGGCAGACTTGTAGCTTGTTGCCAATGTTGTCAACAGGTAAAGGTCGAGCATCAATGACTAGGTAGTTTGACTCAGAGGTTTCCTATTCTCGAGTGTAAATGGGAGTGGATTACAATGATTTTATTAGTTGTTTGCCTGGCACTTCCCATGGTTCTAATGGTATTTAGGTCATTGTAGATCGTTTGACTAAGTCAGCATATTTTATTTCTATTCAGATGTCCTTCAGTGTTGAAAGATTAACCCATATCTATGTTTGGGAGATAGGCCGTCTACTTAGTGTGCCTATTTCTATTATTTCAACTGTGGTTCTGTGTTCACTTTGAGATTTTGGAGAGTTTTTCAGATAGATTTGAGTACTCAAGTAGATCTTAGTACAACTTTTTATTTATAGACTGATGGCCAGTTCGAGCAGACTATTTAGGTGCCTGAGGATATGCTTTGAGCTTATGTTATGTATTTTAGAGGCCAATGAGAGGAGCACTTAGCCTTGGTAGAGTTTACTTATAACAACAGTTATCATTTGAGTATTGAGATGGCACCTTTTGAGGCTTTGTATGGTAGTAGATGTCGTTTTCTGATTGGATGGTTTGAGACTTTTGAGATTAGACCATGTGGTACTGATTTGTTTTAGGAGTCGTTAGATAGAGTCAGGATTATTCAGTATAGGTTAAGGGCATCTCAGATTAGGAAGAAGGCCTATGCAAATCGTAGGATTCTTGCCTTGAGATTTGGAGTTGGTGATCGTGTTTTCCTTTGTGTATTACTTATAAAAGGTGTGATAAGGTTCAAGAGTAGGGCAAGCTTAGTCCTAGATATATTGGACCTTTTTAGGTTTTTAATGTAGCTAGTGAAGTTGCTTAAAAGTTAGCTTTACCTCCAGATTTTGTCGCTGTTTATTCAATTTTCCATGTCTCCATATTACGGTGATACATTCTTGATCCTTGTCATGTGCTTAGATGGCACTCAGTCTATTTAGATGAGGAGGTGACTTTTTTAGAGGAGCCAATACTCATTTTCTCTAGTGATGTTAGGAGGTTGCACACTAGGGAGATTCCTGCAGTTAAGGTTCAGTAGAGACATAGACCAGTGGAGGAAGCCACTTGGGGAATCGAGAGATAGATAAAGACCCAGTATCCTCACTTGTTCGAGACTTCTGGTACATCCTAATCCTTAACTTTCGCGGATGAATGTTCCTTTAGTAGTGGATATTGTAATGACCCTTCAAGTTATTTTCCATATTTCTGCTTATTTTTACCTTTAAAGCTTTTCCATAGCTTCCTAAGTCATTTATGACTTGCTATGACTAACTGTTCGGCTACCGAACAGTTTGTTTAGTTTTTAGAGACAATTTCCTATTCAAAAGTCTTTATTGGTTCCAAGTTGCCACCAGATGCAAACTATAATAAAACAATCTCATAAGTAAATTTTGACTGTGGCAGCAACTTCAAAATATTAATTTTAGGCTAGGGGTACCTTTGGTTTGGGTCCCAAGGCGCCCAAGCTCTTTTCGACCTATAGGTAAAAAAGTTGAGATATTAAAAATATGGGTGTGGGATCCATATTTGATTGAAACAAGATCTGATGGAAAATTTGAGTGCTCTATCATGTCTAGAATGTCGAATTTAGTATGGGTAGATAACTCATTTACAAATATGGGATTTTGAATAAATCTCGATAGGTTGGCGAAGATCGCTAGCCAAGGGTCTCCATCACAGTGCCTTACACATGAAAGACGGTATCATTGCAGTGAGATCACAACCCCGATGGCAGGTAAGAGGTAGTGTGATCGCACACTTCCAGGTCACGATAGTGATTGTCGAGGCCTTGGGCTGGGTATAAATTGAGCAAGTTTCCATGATTTTGGGCATTTTTCATCTTCTTCCTTGAGAGATGAACCCTAAAATAGTATGTGAACTTAAAATTAAAGTTTGTGGGAGATTGGGAAGCTAGAGTAACATTTATTTTTCTGATTATCATCCGATTTAAGGTAAGAATTCACCCTTTTCTTAGTGAAATTTCTTGGTTTATTGCTCAAAATCCCCAAATCCTCTAGGGCTCAATTTTAGCCCTAATTTTGCTTGTTTTTTCCTAATTTTAGGGTAATGGTTCCTTGAGATGTACAAATGTTGGGTTGGTCTCGAAATTGTGATTTCCCTAAGTGGGACTCAAATGGGGGTTTTGAGGTAATTGTTGGACTAGAAGCACAATGGTGCAATATGGGTATCTTTATGGCATATTAATGAGCAGAAAGTGTTTTTGATAGCTTGACATCTTAAGGAGAATTCTTGGAAGGGAAAAGCGAAGGTTTAGCAATTCATTTAGCTTTCTTTGGTGTCTAGGTAGGCTAGGTTTATCCCTTGTTAGATTAAGCTATGTCATAGTATTCTTATGATATTGTGTTGGATTTGGGATGGCTTTAGATGTTGGATTGATGCAATATAAGACTCGGGTTTAGTTGTATTGTTTAGGCTAAATTGAACCGTAGATTTGAAATACTTGTTGCCTTGAACTTTAGTGGATTAGACTTTATTACTCATGTTTAGTATGAGAATACCTTAGTTTTCTCTAAATTTAGTAAAATGCTCTAGTAAATCATGCTTAGGGTAAGTTTTTCCTTAGTTTCTTATACTAGTGAAGTCTGCCTTAGATTCTAGTGGGCTTAGTTAATGTATTTGGGAAGAATCTTAATCTTAGGACTAATTGTGGCTTGTTTAACATCTTAAAGTGAATTTAGATACCTTAAGCCTAGTTTGGGTAGAATTTTCCTAAAAATAGTTCTTGGGAATTAGAAGTGGACTTTTAACTCACTTTAGGCTATAACAAATGTTGGCTTTGGTAAAATCGATTATGCTTATTAGATTCGTGAAAATGTGTATTGAAGTAATATTGGGAACTCTTGATACTTGATGGTTATGTTGGTTGATGAGAGGGTTGACGCCTATTGACTATGCTATTATTCATGCATATTGATGATATTATTTATGATGTGAATAATATATATTTATCTAGTTCGAGTCCGAAAAATAATTATGTTATAATTATATGTAGCGGTTTGAATCTGGAGGATGTTTATGAAATATTGATTATATTTATTGGTTTGAGTCCTGATATTGATTATATTTGCCGGTTTGAGTCTGGCTATTGATTATTTATTAGTTTAAGTCTGAATATTAGTTATATTTATCAGTTCGAGTCAAGATATTAATTATATTACTTGTTCGATTCTGGATATTGATTATATTTTCTGGTTCAATTCCGAATATTGATTGTATTTGTCATTTCGAGTCTGGATATGCATATTATGAGATGATGATATCCTTTTAGTGATTGATGATATCAGAATGTGGGATTTAAAGTAGCATTTTGGCTAAGTTGGAAAATGAGGAAATAGTTAAAATATGGTATGACATAATTGAAATTTAGCAATTGAATAGATTGGTTAATAGGTTATTATTGGCTAATAAATGGTAATTAGTGCAGAACGATGGTTAGATTGTTAAATGACGATGAAGGTTAGTTATAATGTCAGTTGATTTCTTATTCTTCTCTTGGGTGTACTCTCTAGTCGTATAGGAGGCTGTGATGAGTTCTTTACTTTTTGAACCAATTTACGTATGGGAGCTAATTTTGTAGTTTGTTCTTGCTTATGTGAGATTATGCCATATTATGTTATTATTCTAGGTATTTATCTGTTGTGTATAGCGGTTTTGGAGATGATCCAGGTTCATTTCTGTACCTTGACTTGGTTTAGGGTTATTTTGCATTTTATCATACTTATATCATAATTTAGCTTAGTCGGCCGATGATGCTTACTGAGTACCCATTGGGTTGGTACTCATACTACACTTCTGTACCTTTATGGTGTAGATTCGAGTACTAGTTGCCGTTGTTGATCGTTGTTTGTACGGTGATTGATTTTTGGAGATAGGGTGAGCTCTTAGAGCTCGTTTCCCTTTATCTTTATTTTAGTCTTTTGTTTTGAGACAGATGTATTAACAATTCTAGACTTTGAGTTATATTGATAATATTAGATGCTCTTGTACTGGCTCTATCAGGTTGTGGATTGGTATTTGGTATTGACTGTTTATTCTATCTAGAACCTTTATTATTTATAAATTGTGTTTTTGAAATTTCACCTATGTTGGGCGTTTCCAGCCTAATTAACTCATTGCGTTAGCTCTAGGTTATGGTTTTGTCCTACCTACTGGCGGGATTTAGTAGGTGCCATAATGACTCTTAAATTTGGTCGTGACCAAATTCAACTTCTTATATGGTAATTTGATAACTGTCAGGTCCCTATACAATATTTTACCAGAAGAAACATACACAGTAGAGATTAAAGTGAAGGAATTCAGAGATAATATGACTGGAATAGGGACAAGTTAGTTTAGTTAATACCACTATAGTTTAGTTAATACCACTAGAGATAGTTGACTACATTTGTGAATACATACACCCTCTATAGATATAGAGAGAATGGATGATTCTTGGTGGATGATAGGAAACTATGGAATGTTCGTAGTGAAGTCAGCCCATAATTATATTAGATAAAATGAAGAGGAGGAACAAATCTTTAAATTCATGTGGCCAAGAAAGCTTTCTTTAAGATCTCTTTGTTTTCATGCAGAACCCGGTAGGGTAGTACATACTGATGATGTACTCAAAAGAATGGGTTTGAACCTAGTGTCTATGTGTCGGTGTTGTTTAAATTCTAAGAAAGAGACAATATAACACATTTTTCTTACCTCTCCTATAAATAATAAGCTATGGTGGCATTTTTCATGATGTGCAGGGATGAACAATGCCAACTTTCAACTATTACAACTAATTATTAAGTGGTGTACATAGCCTTGCAAGTCAAAATTAAAGTCACTTATGTTTTTGTGAAAGTTATTTATTATAAAAGCTTGGTATAAAAGGTTAGCACAATAATAAATTAGCTATATATAACCATTTTTCCTACACTAAAGACTAGTCCTAATCCCACATTATTCAATTACTAAAGATCTACAGGCCAAAGCTATATTATAAGGAGGTAGCCTATAAACCCTATACATTTGGCGTTAAATGTAACACATGTGGTTCCTATAAAGGTTATCCATGTAGGTGTTTCTATGGTTTCTGTTTGAAGAATACAAGAGGAGACTTAATATATGCTCAGGCACAAGAGATCAATGAAGCCACAATTTCAGAAATGGGGGCTATAACTATTAGAGCTATGATTTCTCATTGTGTTGCAGAAAATATCAATCATATAAGTTTAGAAATGAATAATCTATTAATGAAAAACATATTGAAGACATCAAATAATTAATAAATTTTGCCAAGTATAGATTAAGCACACTCACATAGAAGTAAATTGTTTGGAAGACTATCCGGCTAATTTAGATTTGACAAGAAAGAGAGATCAAAATTAAAGTGTTTTGAATAATTACCTATTTCTAGGGAAAGAATCCTCAATCTTAACAAGGCTTGATATCCTAACTTTAGGATAAGAGCAAACATAATGTAATGAACCTCATAGAAATTTTTAAAATTTTCTAGGTTTTGACTATTTTTTCCTTTCCCATTATTTCTTTATGTCATTTATGAGTTGTAAGAAGGTTTCACAGCCCCCATGACTTCGGGAGTGATTTATATGAGTTTGTGGTTTTGAATAGCCTTAAAGTGATTATTTTGACTATGATCAATATTTTTTTATCCGAGCTTCGAATGGTGATTTAAATAGTTCCATGAGATTTGGAATGTCAATTTTGGTTAGAAACATAGTTTGTTCAGCCCCTGATCCTTTATTTGACATGTTGACCTCATAGAAACTAGTTAAAATTTAACCTAAAAGGGGTCTCAAGCATTAATTTGATATAAGTGGTCACTTTAAGAAATCTAATGGTTCCATTGAGTCTAAAACATCTAATCTAGCCTAGTAGGATTACTTTAGTTTTTATGGTCTCCCAAATAAATATTGAGGGTCAGTTCGAAGAGTTCTTGGACTTCGAGTTGTTATTTTCTGGTGCATGCATCCTTCTTCATCACGTTCGTGGACCGAGCCTTGCATTTGTGATGAAGGAATCCTTTATGACCCATGACCATGGAGGGTAGGGTGCATTCATTATAAAGTACAATCAGGTTGGGTTTGGGTCGCTACCCTTCATGTAGGGGCCAAGGGCTCGCTATTATGATAGGTTAAGCTTCTTCTTCTTTGCATAAACGAACAGAGGCTCACATTCGTGAAGGTATGGGTTAAGTTGGTCTCGCTTTTGAAACAACTAGCCCTCATCGCAGAGGCCATTTTGACCCTTGTACAAAATTAAAACCCTTTAGCCTTAAATTGCATTTTCTCTATTTTTGGAGCTTAGGAGCTTAAAATTAAACAATTTCAAAGAGTGTTTTGATATTTATTTCAAGGATATGTTTCTAAAATTTGGATTCATTATTTTATTTACAAATCTATCTTCAAATCCATGACTTTGAATATGATGTTGCGGGGGGGGGGGGGGGGGGTTGCCCAATAAATTGCGTAACGAGGTTTCCTCGGTTTAAAACTTGATTTTAACTCATTTTTGTTTGATTTTCAGATTTAGACTTCTCTTGTTATGAGGAACATGATTCTTAATTAAAATTCCAATTTTATCTTTGTATTTTCAAAAATAAATTTCAAAGTAATTTTTGAACTATAACCAAAATATATTGATATGGGTATTAGTGGACTGATTTTGATGTGCAGATGTTATACTTGATTATACTGAACATTTTTTGTGATGATTTGAGGGAGTAGAGCTTCTAGTTGATTCTTTGGACTATTTTTGGTTTGCGTTCCTTCTTTAAAGGCAAATTGAGATGTACCTTGAGTTTTTCCAAAAGTATTTATGTGTTGTCTGCTTATTTGCTTGTTCATTCTGAATTGCTTAGGATTTGAGGATTTCACTTAGGTAAAATGACAAGTATCTCCACAGGTACCAAAGTCTTTTGATGGATTGTAGTTATATAATTTCTTGCCTTTATTAGTCTTGCTACTTGAGGATATGATTAGAATATGCTGTAGATAATTGACTTATTGACCTTGAATAATTGATAGTGCATGACTAATTAAGTTCTTGAATAGTGTTTAGTGAACTTTATTATAATGATCGAGGCTCAATGACCTTTGAGGAGATAATTATCTTATTATTGTTATTTGATGGGATGATTGAGATTTAGAAAATACTGAGTATAAATAGATTTGTAATAACTGATATGATTATAGTGATTTAGTATCTCTTATTAGAGTATATTGTTAACTAGTGAAGTTCTCCTTTTATTTAATTAGTCTAATGATGTCATCTTTTGAAAAGATGGGACTTATTGTAAGAAACAAGTTAGGCTTTGGGGTAAGTTTGTTATATGTTATTGTTTTAATTGTTTATTATTTTTGTATTGCCCATTTAAGGGCTTACGTGAATATTATTGACTTGAGAGATTTATCATTTTATTGTGATGGCCATGTGGGGGCTACAACTGTGCTTATTGTGCATTAATTGCCTTATCATAATAGTGATGCCCGTGTGGAGGCTTAACTTGAATTGTCATTATAAGCCTTATTTGTGTATTAATCACCTTTATTATTATTGTAATGGCCGTGTGGGGGATTGACTTGATATTAGCCTTATTTGAGTATTAAATTGACTTAGCATTATCGTGGTGCATGAGAGAGGAACTCGGTTTTGAAATAAATATTAATGATGTCATACTTGACTATTTATTCTATTGGTGTTGTACAATGGCTTATATCATGAGTCATTGTCATATTGAGTTGATATTGAGCTTATTTATACCTTTATTGAATTGATTAGTATCTTTATACTGATTGTTTGTTAGCCTTACATACTCATTTCATTCATATATGTTCATAAGATTGGTATAATAGAGAAACATTGATTTAGAAAGAAATGAAATATTTTATAAAACCCTTGACAGAGGTCATTTGCCAGCACTACTGATTGTGATATTTTATAAAACTCTTGGCCAAGAGCATTTACCAGCAATGTTTATTATGATATTTTGGAAATCCTTGATCGAGGTCATTTGCTGGCTAGTTTGATTGAGATTATGAAAATATATGGGTTACGAACCCCCATAATTTCTATTAGGAAGTGCTAAGGCTTGAAAGATGTATACAGAAAGTAATACGATGTCTTTTAATCATCTATCATCATCCCATTATCATCACCACATTTTGTTTCCTTTGTATTTTTTGAAATTCTGTTTGACTATTTACTTTTGCATTGAATTACTACGATTGAACCTTGTTTGAGATATTGTGTATTCTGCATTCATTTTACTATATTACATTATATTATACTCACTCTTGGGTGGTTTGGGGAGTTTAGATATTCATGAGACGTAGGGTATGTCTATGGCTTGATTAGTGAGACATATAGTTTCACTCCTATTGGTAGCATTCAATAACATACCTAGTGAATTCCCACATAGTGGGTTCTGGGGAGGGTAGAGTGGACGTAGACCATACCACTACCGCCAAAGAAGTATAGAGGCTGTTTCTGATAGACCCCCAGCTTAGGATTGATAACAGTATAGCAAATCGCAAAACATAAATACGTATAGACTAGTACATTATGTAAAGTAAACAAACACCAATATCCACAAGGTAATATAATAGCCACCAGACACTACTAAAAAACTATTTAACCAAAAACATAGACATCACTTAACACCAACAAACAAGAAACTACAAACACAAATAAAGAAATGCTCCCAGCCCTTAACCCTATATCCTAATCCGTATCCTCCAAACCTTCCTATCAAGGGTCATGTCGTCTGTCAGTTGTAACTGCTCTATATCTTGCCTAATAACCTGCCTATATACACATAATTATAGACTCTCACTATTGTATCCCAAATTATTGGTTGAACATAATTGATTGAGCCTGATAGATTGTGTTAGTGAGTCTCTCTCATAAATGACTTCCTTGACTTGTTTATTATAAAATGACTAGTTTTGACTCACTTGAATGATTTTCCCTACCTTGTACATTGATATTTCTATGAATGTTGTATTAGTATACCCTGTTAGGATGAAGTGGTGTATTTTCAGGTTATAGATTTATTGGAGAAAATTTGAATAGTTGGAATAGTGGTTCTTGCTATTACTTTGGATTATGGTTGTTATCGATGATGCTTGTTGAGTACATACGTTTCATACTCATTCTTGCTTTTATTTTCTTTTTCTTTTCTTTTACACCGCATGCAGGTATTGATTTAAGTAGCAAATAGTAGATTGTGTTCCCTCAGCATTGACATTGCGAAGATCTAAGTAGTGGCTAAAGTTTCACAAAGCTTACCCAAATCTCTCTTATTTTATCTTATGTTTTATCCATATTTAAGATACTTTAGATTATTGATATCATTCTCTATTTAGAGGCTTGTATTAGTGACAGCCAGACCTGGGATGTAGCTTTGAAACTATTATTTTATCTTTAAATATTTTGGAATTATTTTCTTCTTCTTCTTCTTCTTCTTCTTCTTCTTCTTCTTCTTCTTCTTCTTCTTCTACTTCTAATTTACTTTAGTTATTGAATTTTGGTTGGAATAGGATTACCTGTATCGGAGGGTGTAAGAGGTGCCATCACGTACTATATTTTGGGTTGTGACACACAATTAGATAACAAGGTTGATAATAGGTAGTAAAACAAGTTAGTTCAATTTCTTCATGAGGCAGCAAAACAAGCAAAGGGCGGTAGATTCAACCATATAACATACACGGAAAGAAAAAATAACTATCTATATAAGTTTGTCCAACAAAACCTACTCCACATATACAACATTTAGTACTAAAGCAAGACTATGGGTGTTGAAGTTTAGATCAACCACAAGCGAAAAATAAGATAGGCTCACAACATGGAAAATAAGATAGTAAGAGGCAATCAACAGGAGATAACTTCAAAAAATCAGAAGTGGTTAAGCGGTAAAATTAACTAGGTGATATATTAAGTGACATATTATTTTGATTCAACAAGATTAACAGATCTCTAGCTTGACCAAACTAATGTCACATCAATGGAGAGATCTAATTAGCCAACAAATAAATCTCAAACAATGCAGATTGTAGGGAGAGGTTCAAGATGAGTGAAGTTCTATTTGAGAATGAACAAGCAAAGAAAAGGTCATCAACAGTGG
The DNA here is from genome assembly GCF_002878395.1 of Capsicum annuum. Classification (NCBI taxonomy): domain Eukaryota; kingdom Viridiplantae; phylum Streptophyta; class Magnoliopsida; order Solanales; family Solanaceae; genus Capsicum; species Capsicum annuum. The sequence continues at coordinate 91,568,950 of NC_061111.1, forward strand.
TGGAAAGTAGATCAAAGGAGTCAAAACACTCACTATTGCACAGAGAAGAGGACTCTACCAAAGGTTACCATCAAAGTGTCTTAATCCATCTCAGCTAGTGCTTCAAGAAGCTTCATATATGATCCTTTATATTACGATGATGCTTTAGTCACTAAATTCTAGAGCAAGAAGATTAAGAAGCAGCAAAAAGTAAAAAATCTGAGTAGACAGTAGACATCCTAGACAACAGACAGTCTAGATGATAAATAAGTTCTGAAATTAAAATTGGTGACAAGTTTGACTGATTCACATCAAATCTTTTTTAATTAGTGATTAAGTTAAATTGGGGTGTAAATTTAATTCTTAAAATTATTTAACTTTTAAAATATATAAAAATAACCCAACCTCCAAAATATATTCTTACTTTATGGATCCCATTTTGCTTAACACTTTCTTCTTTGATGCTTCTCTCTTCACTCAAAAAAAATGTTATCCTCACCTTCAACTCCTCATCTTCTCTGTATCAAATCCGTCACTGGCATCTTCATCATCTCCATATCCAAGTTAAGTTTTTGATTTTTAAAGGTAAAACTCTTCTCTTTTATTTCATAGATTGGGTTTCATCCATTTTCAAGAAAGAATTTGTTGATTTTGAATTTTTTTTTCCTCTTATTGTGTAAGACCTCATAAAATTTCAACAATTTTATTTTTAATCCTCCTGCATGCATAATCACTTTTTTTGACTTGAATTATGTTTAGGAATGCTAAAAGGGTATTTTATAAAAGTTTCAGAATTTTTTGAAGGGGCTCGGGACTATTTTAGAACTCTGAGGAAGTATTCCTTCATGATAGTGGCATGCCACACCACTGGAGCTCCGCGATAGCAATGTGGCATGGAGGCTAGGCACTGCAATATTAGAGTACCACAGTGCTGTGGTAAAAACGTCCAATTTTTATTTTTATGGGGTGTGGAGCTTTGGGTCTTTTTACCCTTTGTACAACTTTTAAACACAAAATCAACCCTTTTCCTTTTGTTTTCAAATATCAAACTTATTATTTTTCCTCTCTAACCCAAAACCCAAGAAAGCTCTTCAAGCACCAAACTTTGAATTCTCTTTAAATTATTCTATAATTCAGGTATGTCTCTCATTCCTAAACTTGTATTTTACATTATAACATAAATTGATTCAGTATTCATGTGATTTAATTATTAGGATTGAAATTGGATTGAGGGATATTGTTTCGTTTCTACTTGAATTGTTTCCCCGTCATTTAAATATGTTATTCATGATTTGATTAATGGTTTTTGGGACTGAAAAGGGTGCATTATTATGGGGATTAGAATGGGGAATATGGTTTTCCCCAAATTAATAGATTGATAATGGTATTAACCTCAACCAACCTTCATAACTTTGGTTTTCAATATGAAATTTGCTTCAATTAACTTACCTTTGAAGTATTTCATTGCATTAATGGATAACTAGATGATAAAAATGGTTTTGGAATTCCTTTGGTGGCAATGGTTTGGATTTTAAATAGAACTTGGGAGTCTAAATTGAATTGCTTTGGTATAATTATATAACCATGCAAGCATATTGGTATGATGATACCAAGTTGGTAAATGGCTTAACGAAAGACTCATGGGTTACTGGTTAGTTTATGTGCAACTGCTTTAATTTAGGCTTAAAAAGAATTGTGTAGCTCACCATGAAGGTGTAAATCCAAGAGGAATGAACACTAAAAAAATATTTGCTGACGTTAAAGGTCCATATAACCATGCTCTTGATGAACACTATGTATATATTTTTTGAACGTTTATAGCCTTTTTGTCTTTAACCTTTCCTCAATTTTTCATCTGTTCATGCAGCTAACATGTACTAGGGCCTTTCCAGCAGGAAAACCTGGACCCATATAGCTCATGGGTGCCTTTAGGATGGATTGAGCTGCATAGTTCAGGCTAATATTTTAAACTCTCATGTTCATGGTCCTATTTCCTATCCTGAAATTCTATATATATGTATATGAATGTGGTGCATATAGTTTATGAATGGATTTTGGCAATTGCATTATTTTATCCTATTCCCTAAGTTACATATTAGTGTTCTCCCCATTGATCATCTCTGGATGCTACATCATTTCATAATGTAGGGCCCGACGGGTTTTCTGTTGCTTATATACATCGTTAGATGATTCAGTATTCTTATGGATATATTATGAAATAGTGAGCTTCCATCTTTTGGAAGGCCCTATTATCTCACGGGTTTCTTTATTGTCTTATTATTTTATTTGGGATTCTTTCTTTATAGTCGGAGGCATGTCCTGACTTACTTTGTATTCTGGCTTTAGAGGCTTTTGTGGACAAGTATGGGTTAGTTATTTATTTTGATTGTTAAAAACTTTTATTTGGTTCATATATTCTTCTTGTTATTATTATGGTTGGCTTTTCCTATTTAGATTTATTGTTCTTTGAAGGTTAGGCTAGGGGATGGTCTTCAACCTTTGATTGGCTTGATATGCTCGTCATGACTAGGCCCTAGTTTGGATTGTGACAAGCTTGGTATTAGAGTATGGCTTAGGGTCAATGGGTGTCCACAAAGACATAATGAGTAGAGTCCCTTTTATGGGTGTATAGCGCACCACACTTATAAGGGGAAGGATACAAGGCATTTAGGAATGTTTCCCTTTCTTGCGTTCTATTTTTGGGCTATAGAATCTAATGCTATTAAACTTCTCTAACTTCTAGGTTATCTTATTTCAGATCATTCCTCCCCAAAGATCTGACGGTCGTAGAAACTCTACTAGAAACTGTCCTACCTAAGGAGAACGTGGAGATAACTTTCCCAGTTTATGAAGTATAGACTCTGTCTAGGGTCCCTGCTCCTAACTGTACGGCTCTACATGGTGTTCAACCTGTCCCTACTAGTCCTTATCAGGCTTCCAGAGAAGGTGATACTCATGCTCAGTTACCTCAGGGAGATCTCTAATATGATGTTCCGACAATCTATTCATATGCTTGCTTAATTGGTGGCATCATAGTCTTGTCAACCTGATAATGTTGGTCCTATTGCTAGCTCATCTGAGGTCACTCGAGTTAGCCAGTTTATAAGGTTAAATCCTTTAACTTTTATAGGCTCTAATATTGAGAAGGATCCCTCAGGAGTTTATTGATGGGATGTTGAAGATATCCAGGGTTATGCATGCTACTAATTCTGAAGGTGTGAAGTTTACTATATATTAGTTGAAAGACATGGCTTATTAGTAATATGAGGAGTAGGAAATGATGAGGGGTCATGATGCTGATTCGGTGGTGTGGATGAGTTTTAGGTACTTTTCTTGATCATTTCTTTCCTCAAGAGTTGAGGGAGGCTAAGGACAAAGAGTTTGTGAACTTGAAGTTGGGTAAGATGAGTGTGAAGGAATATGCCCTAAAATTTCAGCAATTGTCCCGTTATGCTCTAGAGTTAGTGGCTAACATAAGATCTAATATGAGGATTTTTTATTTTGGGTTGTCTTGTGACTTGGTATTGGAGTTAAGGATGCAATGTTGAAAAATGATATGGACATCTCCAGGCTGGTGACTTATATCTAACAGGCGGAGAATAAGAAAAAGAAGCGGGTAGAGATGGGAGAAATGAAAAATAAGAAGTTTAGATATTTTGAGTAGGGTACAAAGTAGCAGAATAGTACAAGAGATGGTAGGAAGTAGGCTAAGAAGAAGAATTGGGAAAATTCTTATTCATCCACTAGTTCTTATTATCCAAAGCTTTCGAGTGATCATCATTTTCAGTCTAGCAGTGGTCCTAAGACATAGAGTGCCCAATGTTAGGCTAATGGAGATCAGTCAGCCCCACCTTACCCTTCTTCCTATTATTATGGGTTTCTTTATCGAGGATATTATGAAGAGGGGAGAATTGTTGCTATAATTGTGGTCATCTTGGTCATATACAACAAAATTTTCATTTAACCGGATTTTCCACTGGAGCTAATAAAGTCTCAGTTGCCATTTTTTTAGCTCCTACACCTAAGGCTGCCACTTCAAGTACCAGCACTAGCCTGAATTGTCTCTATGCTTTTGTGATTCATCAGGAATCTTAGGCATCCCTATATGTTGTTACCTGCATGTTACAACTCTTCTCTCGTGATGTTTATTGTTTTCTTGATTCGGGTTCTACTCTATCTTATGTGACCTCTTATGTGGATGTACACTTTGATTTTGGTCCTGAAAATATTTTCGACCCCTTTTCTGTGTCTACTCTGATGGGTGATTCCATTATTACTAGAAAAAATTATAGGGGTTGTATGGTGTCGATTCTTTATTGGGAGATATTGGTGGATTTGATAAAACTTGACATGGTAGATTTTGATGTTATCTTGGGGATGGATGGGCTCTATTTGTGCTATACTTCTCTGAATTATAGGACCCAAAAGGTCAATTTACATTTTCCTAATGAATCGATATTAAGCGGGGGGAGGGGGAGTTCTTTAGCTCCCAAAGGGTGGTTTATCCCCTATCTTAGAGATTAGAAAATGATTTCCAAGAGGTGTCAGTATCATCTAATTTGGGTTAAGGATTCTAGTTTTCAGAGTCTGTCTTTGAAATCTGTACACGTGCTTAATGAATTTCGTATAGTTTTCTTGATTATTTACCTAAAATTCCTCCCAATAGGGAAATAGATTTTTAGATTGATCTTTTATCGGACACCTATCCTATTTACATTCCTTTCTATAGGGCGGCTCTTGCTGAACTAAAGGAGCTAAAAGAGTAGTTGAAGGATTTTATTGATAAGGGTTTTATTCTTCCTAGTATTTCTCCATGGGGTGATCCTGTGCTTTTCGTATGGAAGAAAGATGGGTCTTTTCGGATATGATAGACTATCTCAGTTGAATAAGGTTACAGTGAAAAATAAGTATCCTCTTCCTAGGATTACGACCAATTTGATCAACTTCAAGGTGCTAGGTGTTTCTCTAAGATTGATCTTTGTTTGGAAAATCACCAGTTGACAATTAGGGAGGTTGATATTCCCACGACTGCTTTCAAAACCTGGTACAACCATTAAGAATTCTCGGTTATGTTAGTTAGGTTGATTAATGCCCTGACTGCTTTCATGGATCTTATGAATCTGGTTTTCAGGAAGTTATTGGATTTGTTTATTATAGTCTTTATTGATGATATCTTGGGGTACCCAAAGAGTGAGGCGGATCGTGCCAATAACCTTTTAACATGACCCGACCAAGGGCCTTGTCGTAATGGGCATCCCAAGTCAAACTAGGACCGGGGACCACCCCCTGCTACCTAACCCAACCGTCATTAGCATACCTTGAGTCGGCTGAGTACTGAATATATAATAAGATAGCATAACTAGAAAAACACTAACTTTGGGACAGGTCTATTCCTAGACCAACCCTATCAAGTCATCCCTTCACACCAAGCCATGCCAACCATACCAGACCAAACCAATACCAAAACAAGGGCCATAAACCATGCCATAAGAAAATAAGTTCCAAAACATAATATGATTAATCCCAAAATGAAATATGATGGAACAGTGAGAAATTATGTCAAATGATGTCAGCCCCAATTCTAATGCCACCAATACCGATCCCGCCCATTCCAACCCATAGCAGTACCACAAAGCCTCTAATCAAAAGACTAAGAATATCTAGTTGGGACATGCCCCCAAAAATACCCAAAACCAATATCCAAAAATAAATCAAAATGTCTAAGAATATCCAGCACATGAAATGGAGCCTTCTGAAAAGATTTAAGCTCACCACTTTAATCCAACAGTTGTCCCTGAGTCAATCACTATGTAGGAGGAGTGGAATAGCTGGTTCCTGTATAGAGTGGGTATACAGTTGCCCCTAGACGGGTTAGAGATTGATCACTAGCATGAACTTAGGATAAGGATAAAATAATGCTATTTACAAAACCAAGTAAAACCATCCATATGCACACAACCATACATATATATAACCATACCGGGCAAGGGAACCAGGTTTAGCATGCCATTAAAACCTTTATCTAGGCTATGTAGCTTTGTCGTCCTAAACCCCCATAAGCTATATAGATTCAGCTCCCCTTGATAAAAAGGCCCCAGTGTATGAAACCGCACGACCAAGGAATAAAAACCTGGGATGAATAGTATATCCCCCAAATGTAAAGTGTGACATCATGAACACGGTCACCAAGATCAATCTCAAATTGACAAATATGAGTTTCCAGTTTTGGTCCCCCTAGGACTTCCACCTTCCACGGTTTCGCTATACATCCCGTCATTATTGCCCAATTAAAACCAGTACCAAGCAACCAGCCAATCCATTAACCATTTATGAACTAAGGCCATTAATAGTGGTATCATCTTACCAACAATACTTGCAAGTTTTGTCCATAGCCAACCATATATAGCCAACAATACATACAATACATGCAAGTTTTGTCCTTCCATACAATGCCTCAAAAAGATCCATACCACTACTAGAATGATAGCTATTGTTGTAAGCAAACTCTACAAAAGATAGCTGCTAAACCCAATTGCCATCATAATCAATCACACAAGCCCGAAGCATATTCTACAATCTCTGAATAGTTCTCTCTACTTGCCCATCCATTTGCAGATGAAAAGTAGTATACAAAATCACCTTAGTACCCTATCCATTATGAAAATATCACCAAAAATGAGACGTAAACTACGTGCCACGATCAGAAATAATCAAAAAAAGTACTCCATGCATCTTCACAATCTCCTGAAGATATAACTCCACATGATCCTCCGCTGAGAAGGTAGTCCTCACTGGCAATAAGTGAGAAGAATTCACTATCCTATCCATGATGAATCAAATTGAATCATATTAATTCCAAGACCGAGGAAGACTGATAACAAAATACATATTGATTACCTCCCATTTCCATTCGGACAAAATAATCTCTTGATACAACACACCAGGTCTAATGTGTTCAACTTTACCTTGTTGACACACCAAGCACTTAGCCAAGAAATCAGCCATGTCCCTCTTCATACCATTCCACCAATACATCTCCTTGATACCATGATACATCTTCATAGAATCAGGATGAACAACATAGCGTGACTCATGCGCCTCAACCAAAATCCTTTTCCGCAAACCGTCAACATCAGGAACACACAACCTTTTTTTGGTACGTAAAGTATCCTCACTACTAATCTCAAACACCATCACCTTTTGCCCACCAACATCACCCTTGATTTTCATTAAGACAGGATCCAACACGTACTTCTCCTTAATCTCTGCACCAAGAGATGACCAAACCACTTCTTGTACCATTACACCTCCATCCTTAAAGTCCAAGAGGGAAACTCAAAAATTAGCTAAGCGGTGAATATCCTTCACCAATTCCTGCTTCTCTTTCTCCACATAAGCCAAAGTCCCCATGGAAAACCTGCTAAGAGCATCAACAACCACATTAGCCTTACTTGGGTGATAGTGAAAACTCATATCATAGTCCTTGACAAGCTCCAACCATTTTCTCTGCCTGAGATTGAGCTCCTTCTGAGTGAACACATACTGTAGAATCTTATGATCAGAAAAGATGTCAATGTGTACATACAAATAATGCTACCATATTTTTAAGGCAAAAACCACAGCCAACATCTTCAAATCATGAGTAGGATAATTCCTCTCATGTACCTCTAGCTTCCTGGAAGCATCGACAATCACCTTTCCATGCTGCATCAAAACACAACTAAGACCTACCTGAGATGCATCACAATAGACCACAAACCCATCATTATCTTCCGGCAAAGTCAGAACTGGAGCCAAAGTCAGCTTTTCTTTCAACAACTCAAAATTTCCCTCACAAGAATCCGACCAAAAAAATTTAACCTTCTTCTGAGTCAACTTAGTCAAAGGAGCAGCTATCGACGAAAAACCTTCCATAAACCACCTATAATACCCAGCCTAACCCAGCCTAAGAAGATCTAAATGTTAGTTAAAGTTGTGGGTCTAGGCCACCTTTTAACCACAACCACCTTTTGTGGATCCACCATAATACCGTCGCTAGAAATAATATGACCAAGAAAAGTCACAGCGTTTAACCAAATCTCACACTTGGAGAGCTTGGCATACAACTATTTGTCCTTCAAGGTTTGCAATAGCATATAGAGGCGATTATCATGATCCACCTCACTTTAGAATAAATCAAAATGTCATCAATAAACACAATGATGAAGAAATCCAAGAACCGGCTCAAAACCGTATTCAACAAGTCCATAAATACCGCTGGAGAATTAGTCAATCTAAATGACATCACCAAGAATTCAAAGTGCCCATACCAAGTACTAAAAGTTGTCTTAGGGATGTCCACCCCCCAAATCTTTAGTTGATGATACCCAGACCAAAGATCTATCTTAGAAAAGAATTTGACACCTTGCAACTGACCAAACAAATCATCTATCCTTGGAAGAGGATATTTGTTCTTGACCGTCACCTTATTCAACTACATATAATCAATGCATATCCTAAGGGAACCATCTTTCTTGCGTACGAATAATATCAGTGCACCCCATGAGGATATACTAGAATGAATAAATCCCTTATCCAGAAGATCCTTAAGTTGCTCTTTGAGTTTCCTCAACTCAGCCAGAGCTATTCTATAAGGAGGAATACATATTGAAAGAGTGATTAGAACCAAATTAATACCAAACTCTATTTCCCTATTCGGAGGAACACCAGGAAGATCATCCAAAAAGACCTCAGGAAACTCATTTACTATCAAAACCAAATAAAAAAATAGACCTTCTGAGTTAGAATCTTTAACATAATCTAAGTGATAAAGACAACCTTTAGAGATTAACCTCCAGGCTCTAAGGTAAGAAATAAACCTCCCCAGAGAGCTAGGGAACCACCCTCCCATTCTATAATTGGTTTACCAGGGAACCTAAAGACAACCCTATGGGTCCAAAAATCCAAGGACGCGTAACAAATATGTAACCAATCCATCCCCAGAATAACATTAAAATCCACCATATCAAGTGAAAATAAATCCACAAAGTCTGCCTACCACCAACAGATACCATCCCTCCCATAGACTCTCTCAAGAATAATCGAGTCACCTATCAGTATAGAAATAGAAAAAAATCCAAAACAAGCTCAAGATCAAAACCATTACATACAACTACAAATAGGGTCCCATAAGAAAAAGTAGACCCCAAATCAAGAAGACAATATACGTCATGAGAAAAGAGTTGTAACATACCAATAACGATATCAGGCGATACATCAGATTCCTATCGCGATGCTAAATCATACAACCTCTTCTGGCCAACACTAGAACTAGGAGTAGTAATAGAAGTAGACGCAACACTACCGGGTGCAGAAGCAGAAGATAAAGCCATCGATATCTTATTTTCTCTTATTGCAACCTTATTAATCAGACAATTCCTGAGTCGATGGTCTGCCTGGCTATACTTGAAGCATTTTTTCCTCCCTTCATCGCAATAAACCTTATAAAAATGAACACAAAACTGACAAAAAAGCATGAAGAAACCGACTGACCCCTACTCATCTGAGATTGGGCACCCTATGCCCGAAAATTGTCACTACCCTGGTGATGCCTATCACCCGACTGCTTTGGGTAAGAAGCATTAGTAATAAAGAAGGAACCAGAACTCCCCCTCTTCTTTTTCTGCCATTTTCTACCAATTTGACTACCTTGATATTGAGTACCTCCCTGATCAGAAAACATGCTCCACTTACCCTTTCGACCTCTAAATTCTACCTGTTTTCTCTTCTTATCCTTACCTGCTGCATATGAATCATCAACCTAGAAATGTCTATATATTTAATCAGCAAAGAAGTATTTCTTTCCAAGATCAAACCCCGATTCAACCCAAAAGGGAACTTTTTCATCCTCGCTCTCATGTCATCCACCAAATCAGTAGCATACCTTGACAATTGGTGAAACTTCAAGGCATATTTCTTGATAGACATTCTCCCTTGCTTAAGATTCACAAAATCCTCCATATTTTATTCCCTTGGTTCTTGAGGAAAGAAATAATCCCAAAAAGCACCAAAGAAAACATCTTATAAGGATGACTCCTCCACATCTCCTCTATCCATATCCCACTCTTTGTACCATTGGTATGCAACATCCTTGAGTTGATAAACTATAAAATTTACACCTTCCACATTAGTGGCCTGCATTACCCTTAATATCTTCTCCATTTCATCCAAGAAACTCTGATGATCCTCGTCCACCTTCACACCAGTAAAAGTTGGAGGATTTAGTTTTATAAACTAACCAACCCTTATGGACTCAGTAGACTACCCACCAGACATATCCCGCTCAACCTGAGCAGTATTTAATTTAATAATAGTATGAATAGATTGACAAAATTCTACATTAGTCACCCCACTCTAGGAAGGATAGTAGCAACTGGATAAACTCTAAAACTATCGGGGATAGGACCCTTGGATCAAAGACAACTCTAGATGTAGGACGTACCCTATCAACATTGTCCTCAAATGGGACTGAAGAGTTTTCTTGCATTCTAGATCTTTGAGGCATGATTTAAAAAGTGAACATCTAAGGATTAGAGAAGAATTCTAGGACTTAGACTCCAAGCTTGAAAATAAAATACCAAGAAAGTGAAATATTCAATAAATGCCTTGTAGTCTTTCTCTTATGAGTGTGGCATACTACACACCCCAAAAAGAGACTCTACCAGATACAACTTTGTGGACTCTCAATTGACCATGAACCTAAAGCTCTGATACCAACTTGATATGACTCAACCAGGGCCTTATCAAAATGGGCATCCCAAGTCTAACCAGGACCAGGGACCACCCTCTGCTTCCTAACCCAACCACCATTAGCATACCTTGAGTTAGCTGAGTACCAAAAATATAACAAGCTAGCATAACTGGAAAAGGACTGACTTTAGGATAGGTCTATTCCTAGACCAACCCTATTAAGTTATCTAGTCAACCAAACCAAATCAAACCAATCTCAAAAGAAGGGCCATAAACCAGGACATAACCAAATAAGTTCCAAAACATAATATGATTAATCCTAAAATAAAATATGATGGAACAGTGAGAAATTAAGGCCGACACCAATACAGATCCTACCCATTCCAAGCCATAGTAGTACCACAAAACCTATAACCAAAAGAGTAAGAATATCTAGCTGGGAAATACCCCAACAATACCCAAAACCAATATCCAAAAATAAATCAAAATGTCTAAGAATATCTATAACATGAAATAGAGCCTTTTGAAAAGATGGAAGCTCACCAATTTAATCCAATAGTTGTCCCTGAGTCAAGTACTATGTAGGAGTAGTAAAATAGTTAGTTCCTGCATAGCATGGATACACAACCGTCCATAAACAGGTTAGCGAGTGATCGCTAGCATGAACTCAGGATAAGGACAAAATAATTCCATTTATAAAACCAAGTAAAATCATTCATATGCACACAACCATACATATATATAACCATGCCGAGAAAGGGAACCGAGTTTAGCATACCATCACTCCTCCTGATGAAAGGGCCGTAGTATATGAAGCCACATAACCAGGGAATAAAAACCTTGGATGACTAGTACATCCCCCAAATATAAAGTGTGACATCATGTACACGGTCACCAAGACCAACCTCACATTAACAAAGATAAGTTTGTAGTTTTGGGGGCCCCCCAGGACCTCCACCTTCCATGGCTTTGCTACACACCCCGCCATTATTGCCCAATTAGAACTATTACCAAGTAACCAAACAATCCATTAGCCATTTATTAACCAAGGACATTAATAGTGGTATCATCATAATAATAATACTTGCAGGTTTTTTCCATACCCAACCATATATAGGTTTAAGGGATTAATACTTGCAGGTTTTTTCCATACCCAACCATATATAGGTTTAAGGGATTCTATGTACCTTTTATGATTTCCAAATGACCAAAACCATGATCACCAAGGCCTTTACATTCAGTTTAAAACCATTTAAACCATTTATACCATTTAGGGTTCCATTACCAAGTTTAAACCATGCATAAGTTCCACTGAAAAACTAATATTATAATGAAAACATTGTTAAAGGCATTTTATCAAACCATTAGGGGCATAGTATTTCCAAAACCAAATTCTATTACCAAAGAACCATTCTCATGTAACCAATTATCCAAACCCACCATTAATGCATATAAAATCATAATTAAACACGAGAAAATAATAAAGAAGAATTATAACAAAAAACCCCAAATCATAGTTAAAAATCGAAAATCATACAACATTCAAATCATAAAAACATTGTATAAAACCATGCCTTTAGTTAGAACTAACAATGAGGGAAGAGAACATGCCTTAATTGGCAAAGTAGATAGAGAGAAACCACCAAGAAGATCCCCAAATTAGTCCTTTAGTTGAAACTCTAACTTTCTTGCCCAAGAGATTTTAAGAGAATTATAGAGTGTTTAGGAAGAGTTTCTAAGTTTTAATGAATAGAATAATAGGGTAAATAGCCTCCTAAGAGAGTTATAAGTTGTGGGATCTTATTAGGATAAATGGGGAAATATCAAGAATACCCTCACTTAAGTTGAACAAAATCCCTTCACAGGGGTACGATTGACCCTCACGATTTGTACCCTCCGATAAGAGTGGTACCCACTACTTATATCCTAAGCCTTAACCCTTGGGACCAACATTGTTCGATGTACACTAATCATCCTACCCAGTTCATATTAACAGCATATGATCTGTACCCTTCACCTGTATCTCTGGTAAGATAAAATCACAAAAGGTTTGAACATTGTCCACCATACGAGTCCTAGGTATTACTTGTACCCTGGCTTATGACTCTTAGTGAGCCACTCGTACTTAGATCCAACTTAAGTTACCAAGTCTAAGGTTAAGTAAAGAAACCAAACAATCTATATCCAACCATATGATTTCGTACCACCAAGTCGTACCTATTTCAGTGACCAAAATCCATTCCACCAACCAACACTGGTCAGCATACGAATGGACCATACCATTCGTACCCCAACATACGGCTCATACCCATGAGTCATATTGGGTCAAGAGACCAAAATTTTGGGAAATTTTCTACGGTCCAAAAATTAGGATGTTTTACCTCTAAATTCTATTGCAGACTTTTAAGGACTAAAAATTGTATGCAAAGTTTTATAAGTGTGAATTTTGGCTAAGTGTTGTGACATTTATTGGGCATTTTGTTTCTAATAAGGGGATCAAGGTAGATTCGCAAAAGTTGAGATAGTTAAGAAATGGCCAAGACCCACCACTCCAATTTATATTAGGATCTTTTTGGGATTGGTTGGCTATTATAGGAGGTTTTTGGAGAGTTTCTCATCTATTTTTATTCATTAACAAGGTTGAATCATAAAATTTTTAAGTTTTTATGGTTCGATTCTTGTAAGGGTAGTTTTGAGAAATTGCAGGATAATTTGACTTTTGCATTAGTTTTGGCCCTGCCTGAAGGTACTAATGGTTTTATCATGTATTGTGATGCATCCCATGTGGGACTGTGTTATGTTTTAATGCATCATTATAAAGTTATAGCTTATGATTGTAGGTTACTTAAGGTTCATGAGAGAGATTATCCTACTCACAATCTAGAGTTGGCGATTGTGGTCTTTACTTTGAAGATCTAGTGCCATTATCTGTATGGAGTGCATATGGATATTTATTCGGACCATAAGATCTTGTAATATGTGTTTACACAGAAGGAATTAAATCTTAGGTAGAGGCTATGGCTCAAATTATTAAGGATTATGACATGAGCTTTCACTACTATCCAAATAAAGCTAATGTTGTTACTGATAATCTTAATAGGTTTTCCATAAGGAGTCTATCTCGAGTTGACGAGAAGAATAGAGGTTTATTGAAGGATATTCACAGGTTGGCTAACTTAGGAGTTTATCCCTTGGACTCTAAATATGGAGGAGTAATTATTTAGGAAGGTTAAATTATCTCTTAGTGTTGAGGTGAAGGAGAAATAGGTTTTAGATCCCATACTTATGCAGATTAAGGATGATGTAGGTCAGCAAAAGGTTATGGATTTTGAGACTGAGGGATATGACATCTTGAGGTATCAAGGAAGGTTGTGTGTTCTTGATGTTGATGGGCTATGGGAAAGAATTTTGACTGAGGCTTATGATTTTAGATATACAGTTCAACTGGGTTCGATTAAAATGTATCATGACTTGAAATAAATCTATTAGTGGAATAATATAAAGAGATATGCAGTGAACTTTGTGGCTAAGTTTATGGTTGGTCAGTAAGTGAAGGTGGAATATTTGAGGCCTGGTGGCATATCTCAAGAGATAGACTTTGCCATGTGTAAGTGGGAGATAATTAATATGGACTTTATTATAGGTCTTTTGTGGTCTCTCAATTAGTATGATTCTATTTGAGTCATTATAGATAGAATGACGAAGTCTGCTTACCTTTTGTCTATGAGGATTAACTACTCAGGAGAGGATTATGCTAAGTTGGTCATTCAGGAGATAGTTAAGTTACATTATATGCTGGTGTCTATTATTTCAGATCGAGCATAGTTTACTTCTCACTTTTGGGGTTCATTTCAGAAAGGTCTAGATACTCAGGTAAACCTTAGCACCTCTTTCCACCCTTAAATAGATGGATAAATAGACAGACTATTAAGACTTTGGAAGATATGCTAAGGGTCTATCTGATTAATTTTTAGGGTAGTTAGGTGGACCATTTGCCTCTTATTAAGTTTGCATATAATATCAGCTATCATTCTGGCATTCAAATGGCTTTTTTTGAGGCTCTTTATAGTTACAGTTATAGTTCTCCTATTGGATGGTTTATAGTGGGTGAAACTAGGTTGTTTTGCCTTGACTTAGTTTACCTAGCCACGAAAAAGGTGAAGGTAATTAAAGAAAGACTTAAGACTGCTCAAAGTTACCAAAAGTCTTATAAGGATGTGAGGTAGAGGGAGTTAGAGTTTGAGGTTAGTGATTGGGTATTCTTGAAGATTTATCCTATGAAGCGAGTCATGAGATTTGGGAAAAAGGGGAAGCTCAATCCTCGTTATGTTAGTTTATATTAGATTGTGAGAATAATTTTGAATGTCACTTATGAGTTAGAATTTCATGCAATTTTAGCTTCAATTCATTCTGTTTTCCATGAGTCTATGTTGAAAAAATGTGTGAGTGACCCTTCTTTGAAATTGCCTGTTAAGAATATTGGTATTACAGATTTTTTGTCTTATGAGATAGTCCCTATTTAAATATTGGATAGATAAGTTTGTATATTAAGGACAAAGGACATAGCTTCGGTGAAGGTTCTTTGGAGGAACCAAAAAGTTGAAGAGTCTACATGGGAAGCTAAAGAAGATATTAGAGCCAAGTACCCGTTCTTGTAGCTCGGGTTGGATGAAAGTGCTTAAGGTATAAGTTCTATTTCCCTCTTGTTGATTTTCAAATTTGTCCTTGGATTCTACTGCATTCTTGCTATTCTCGTGCTAAAAGTTCCCTTACTCATCATTCAAAGATGAATGATCCTAAGGGGGGATAATGTAAGACCCCATAAAATTTTAACTATTTTATCTTTGACCCTCTCACATGCATAATATCAATTTTTGACTTGAATTATGTTTAGGGATGTTAAAAGGGAGGCTTTTGGATGGATCGAGCTATATAATTTAGGCTAATATTTTAAATTCTCATATTCATAGCCCTAGTCCCTATCCCAACATGCTATATATATATATATAGTGTATATGGTTTATGATTGAATTTTGATAATTGCATTATTTTATCTTGTTCCCTGAGTTGCATGCCAGTGCTCACCCCACTGACCTTCCCTGTACACTATGTCGTTTCATGATGTAGGGTCCGAAGGGTATTTTGTTGCTCCTGTGCAGTATTAGGTGATTCAATATTCCTGTGAATCTGGTGTAAAGTGGTGAGCCTCCATCTTTCGAAAGGCCCTGTCATCTCACTGTTTCTTTATTGTCTTAGTATTTCATTTAGAATTCTTTTGTCATAGTCGGGGGCATGTTTCGACTTACTTGGTATTCTAGTTTTAGAGGCTTTTATGGACAAGTGTGGGTTACTTGTTCGTTCTGATTCTTAAAATCAATCATTTGGTTTATATTTTTTCAGTTACTATTATAGTTGGCTTCCACTTTTTACATTTATTATGCTATGGAGGTTAGGCTAAGGGGGTGGTCTCCGGCCCTCGGTGGGCTGAGATACCCATCACGACTAGGCCCTGGTTCTGGTTGTGATGCATTGTTAGTATTTCTTTCATTTTGAGAGTTGGAATTTCTTTTATTTTTTAAAAAGAACCTACTGATTTTGAAAATATGTGTTTAGATTTACGGGGTTTTGTTGTAGTAACTTGTTATGGGTTTGTTTTTAATGGGTATGTTTGAATTTAATAGTGAATTCATTTACTGAAAAGAAATAACTTTGATGACTTGAATTTATACAAAGTTGTGTTTTGCTGAAATATATATGTTGTGTATTGAATTTATTATAGAAATTATTTGAATATGTTGAGAATTTTCCAATAAATATTGTAAGTTGCTAAAAATTTAATAGCAATTGCTTCATATGCTCTAATAAGTACGTTAATTGCTGAAAGTTTCATAGTAATTACTAAAATATGCTATAGCAAGTCATTTAGTTGCAGAATATTTCATAGCAATTACTGAATTGTGCTACAACAAGTACGTTAGTTGTTGAATATTTCATAGCAATTACACTTAGTTGTATAATTTAACTGCTTTTGAAGATTCGTCATCTGACTTGGTAATGAATTATTTAGGATTGAGACACAGTAATAGTAGTTTCATGTATATGAATCGAGTTAAAATAGTACATGAATTTCAAATATATTGTTGTTGTACCTAATAGCAGGATTAAGGCATAGTAGTACTATTTGGGGATTGAGGCATAGTAGTTGTAGTTCCCCACTTGTTTTGATTATTGATGAACTTTTGGATGAATGTATCTTTATTTAATTTAATATAAACTTGACAATATTGTAATGTTTTTTATTTTTTAGGAATTAAGTTTGATCGTTTTAATGTTGTTAGCATTTTCAATCTTTGTTGTATTTATTTATTGCAAATACTATTTTATTTGTGAGTCTTTTTTGGTGTTATCTTATTAGGTCAATGTAATTTCTATTCTTGTTTACTAATTCTATTCTCGTTTTAAGCTTTTAAATATTTTAATTTCTCATTACATATTCAATGAACAAAAGTTTAGTTTTTAGAAACTACAATGGTTATCCTCTTATATTATTACTTGATTGCATAGTTAATTGATAATGACATTAGTGTTGACTATTGAGGGCCAATTATTTTCATGTAGTCACTTTCATTGTAATTTCTTTCCCCTTAAGCAATGAGTAGCCAAAAAAATAAAATAGTAATAGTAATAATGATAATGATAGCAATGATACAACAATTTCAATTTTAGAACATATAGAACTGGACAACAATGATCTATACATCTGATGTAATATTGCAACTAATGAGCTATGAAAATTATCAATAATGGACCTAACACTTTTGTATGTCTTCACAAACTTTAATTTTTTAATATTTCCAGCGATACGTAAGTTTTATTTTCAACTTATCTAAAAGGTCGCATCGCAAAATATTGTGCAGATACCAATTTCTTTAACATAATTCTCAATTTGAAGTATATGAATCTATTTTTTTTCTTTTCTAAATTATTTTTGTGTTATCACATTTTAATACTATTATTTGTTACATGTTGATTGTGCATCTATGAACAAGTCCTACACCTAGTGAAATGGAGATAGATTTCCTCACTAGGTTTGTGCCTTTACAAATAACTAAGAATGATAAGATTGAAAAGATTAAGAGAGATTTGAAGGGTATTATGGCTATTAAAAGAGATTGTATAGTTTTTTTATAAGAATTTTTATCATTCAAGGATACTTGTTGTAAATGATAATGATGCCGGTGAATCGAGAAGGAATTCGTGTCCTAGTTGAATCAGAAATAGTCATTTTAAAATTTTTTAAAATAATTGATTTGTTATGTTTTGTTGAACTTTTTGGTTATGTTATGTTTTGTTGAACCTTTTATGTTGAGTGGTTGTTGCCCATTTAATTAACTATAATTATGTTTTTAGGTTGCTAGTAAAATGTGACTGGATATTTTTATATTTGTTAAAATATATATGTTGTGTATTGAATTTATTGTAGAAATTATTGAAATATATTCAAAATTTTCCATTAATTATTGTAAGTTGCTATGTATTTAATATAGTTGCTTCATATGCTACAACAAGTATGTCAGTTGTTGAAAGTTTTATCGCAATTGCTGAAATATGCTAAAGCAAGTGTGTCTGTTGCTGAACATTATTTAAAAATTGTTGAATTATGATACAACAAGTACATTAGTTGCTGAATGTTTCATAGAAAATTTTGAATTATGCTGTAAAAACATATTAGTGCTAAATATTTCATAGCAATTGTTGCATTAAAATAACTAAAATTGAGTTAAATGATTATTAATTGATTGAATCAATCATATTTAATGATGGATAGGGTGATTTTAGTTTAATTTAAATTGAAAAATTAGATTTTATAATTATCAAATACAATGGGATGGTACTTTGATATATACTAGATGATCAACTAAACTATTGCAAATGCAATTAACTAAAATTGAGTTAAATAATCATAAATTGATTGGATTAATCATCTTTAATGATAAATAGTGTCATATCAGTCTAATTTAAGTCCAAAACTTAGATTTATAATTATCAATTACAATGAGATAGTAATTTGAGATATAATAGATGATCAATTAAACTATTGTAAATGTAATCAACTAAAATAAAGTTAAATAATCATTGATTGATTGGATCAATCATATTTAATGATAAACAGAGTCATAGTAGTCTAATTTAAGTTCAAAAATTACTTTATAGTTATCAAATACGATGAAATAATAATTTGAGATATACTAAGTGATCAGTTAAATTATTGCAAATGTAATCAACTAAAATTAAATAAAATGATCATTAATTAATTGGATCAATCATATTTAATGATATATAGGGTGGCGTTAGTCTAATTTAAGAATAAATTTATTTTTTATTGTGATCTTATACATTGCGATAGTAATTTAAAATTTACTGGATGATCAATTAAGTAATTACACATGTAATCAACTAAAATTGAGTTAAAGGATCATTAATTATTGTATCAGTCATATTTAATAATAAATAAGATGATGTTAGTCTAATTTAAGAGTAAAAGTTAGATTTGATAGTGGTCGTAATTGAATTGTCATAGCAAATACATTAATTGCTAAAAATTCATAACAATTGCTAAAATTTTCTATAACAAGTTCCTTAGTGGCGGAACATTTTACAACCATTGCAAAATTATGCTACTACAAGTTTGTTAGTTGTTGAATATTTCATAAAAGTTGTTAAACATTTTACAGCAATTGTTGCATTAAAATAACTAAAATTGAGTTAAATAATCATTAATTGATAGGATCAATTATATTTAATGAGAAATATGGTGATCACTAACTTTTTATTTTTGCCCCAATTATACATATAAGTGATGTTAATATCTTTTATCTCACAGTTTAATTCACAATAAGTAACGATATTGTTTGCAAAATCACCCTACACACAATTTTGATGCACAACCATCGCTATCTTCTCAATCATTTTTTTTATTTTTTCAATGCTAAATATAACAATTGTTGAACTAAAGCCATTTATCATGACAACAAATAGTGTTATTTTATCCCCATTAATGATCTTGAAGGTACCTGAAAATATTATAAATTAAAATAAAAATTTGATCAAGAAAGAAGAAAAAAATTGTACTAAAATATCTTAATTGTTGTAGTTTATTGAACAACCGCTTCATCAATAGCAATAATAGATGCAACAATTGTTGTAGATTATTCATCTACTTAACATTCTATTTCATCAGTTGTTGAATAATTCATTCAACAAATGTGTCATCAATTGTAGTTATTGCTTAAAAATTTACAATAATTATTGTAATGATAAAACATTTGTCGAATAAATTATTCAGCAACTACTACATATTCTTAAGCAGCTGCTGCAATTGATGAAGTATTTTCTAAATAAATTATCAACAACTATTACATAGTTTTCAATAGTTGTTGCGATTGATGAAGCATTTGTTGAATAAATTATTCAGCAGCTGCTGCATATTTTTCATTGGTTACTACATTTGTTTCAGTAGTTGCTGAAACATGCTTCAAAAATGGCAGAAACAATAATATATTACTCGAACTTAGATGAATAAAACACAATTAAACTAGAGAAAATTGAATGAAAGGTGTCTTTCAAATCTTGAATGAAGGATTGGTGACATTGACCAACTTAAAGGGTCAAACATCATTAGGAAAATTGATTAAGTTAATTATGGACTTGATTAATATTTTTAAAACTTTCTAATCTTTTCAAAAATCCAAATCAACCCACACCCTCTTCAATCCAAATCAACTAGTCTCTCTACCCACTCTCTCTCGACAGCTTCTCTCAACTCACTCCCAACCAACAGTTCTGTAAAATTCTTTCTTTAATCCCCCGTGACTTTAACCTCTGATGAAAAATAGTCGGGTAAGTTTCCTTCAGACTTTCAATTGTCAATCGACGTGAAGACTTCTCCGGCGACAACAACTTTGAGTTCTTTGTTGTTCAATTTCCTTTTTTACAGGTAAAAAATTATGAAGAAATAGAGGAACTTAAGCCAACTACTCTTCTAGTATTGAAATGTGTATTGAATAAAGCCCTAATTTTTGGCATTTCTTTTGTTGTTGTCGTACTATTGATTCGAACTTGCTGGTGATTTTTGTTCATAGTTGATGTTCTTAGTGTATGTGTGTGTGATGTGTTGGTATTGCTGGGTTGATTTACTGTTTGTCTTGCTAAAAATGCTATTGCAACAGATAAAACATCTGATACAATAGATATAATATCTGATACGATAGATTAGGACATCTGATGCAACAGATGAAAATATCTGATGCAATAGATTAAAATCTGATGCAACTAAAATCTGATGCAATGGATGAATAATCTAATAGATCATTCATCTGTTGCGATAGACGACTCTTCTATTTGGAAGAAATCTAAACAATATTGATCCAACAGATAACTTATTTTGCAATAGATGAGCTATATGTTTCAATAGTTTAGTGATCTATTTTTATTGACTCCAACGGTTTACTCATCCGTTGCAATAGGCCAGTTATATGTTATAACAGATAACATTCCTGGTGCAATAGATTAGTGATCTGTTTTTATAGTTTTCAATGGATTACTTATCCGTTGCAACAGTTCAGTTATATGTTGCAACAAATAACATACTTAGTGCAATAAATTAGTGATCTATTTTTATGGTTTCCAATGGATTACTCATCCATTGCAATAGGTTGGTTATATATTGCAACAAATATCATACTTTGTGCAATGAATTAGTGATCTATTTTATGGTTTCCAATGGATTAATCATCCTTTGCAATAGGTTGGTTATATGTTGCAATAGATAAACTACCTGGTGCAATAGATTAATGATCTATTTTTATGGTTTCTAATGGTTTACTCATCCTTTCAACAGGTTGGTTATATGTTGCAATAGATAAACTACTTGGTGCAATAAATTAGTGATCTGTTTTTATGGTTTCCAACGGTTTACTCATCCGTTGCAATGGGTCAGTTATATGTTCCATCAGATAAAATATTTGGTCGATAGATGTGTAGTCTGCTGGAACTGTTATTTTATCATTGTGCATGTTAGATTTACTGTTATCCCTTTTTAATGATGCATTAATCAATTATAATCTATTTTATATTTTTATTAATTTAAGATAATATGATTCCAAAAATAAAAAAAACTGAATCAAGTACAGGTAAAAGAACAAGTGCAACAACTCGAATACATCCATCACTCTACGAGCTTGCTTTACAAGCGTTATCTCAATCAGGAGCAGAAGATAATGAACACGGGGAGGGGGAATGTCTCAAAAGAGATGATCCAAATGCTAATGGCCCTTTCGATGGAGAGTTGGTAAAAACCTTTAGCATAGATCGTTATCCTTTGAGAATGCAGTGCGATGGTTCCACAGATTTAATGGGTGATTTTATGGTTAAGTCATCCATGGAAAAATCTTTCAACACCTTCAGAAAAATACTTCGAGAACAAAAATTAGATGCTTATTTTAGGGAAAGATACTTTGGGAAATATCTTAATTTGTAGGAGGACAACAATGCTCATTTCCAGATGAAAATGGTATACGATCTTCTCAAGCGTAGGCTTATATATGTAAATAAAGACAAGATGGATGAGGTATGGATAAATTACTGTGACATGCCTGTTTGTTTTGGTTGGAAGGAGTTTACTATAGTTACCAGACTAAAATATTATCCTCCTTCTTCTTCTCAAGTTAGACCTACTCTGACCTAAAAAAACACCCCGCACACCCAAAAAAGGCAAAGACAAGTCGAGTGATCGCGAGGACCTGGTGTCCATTGTTGGTCCAAGCTTCAAAAATAAAAATTTGATAAAAACGTTGAAAGGTAAAGGACTCTCAAAGAAGCACAAGTAATCATTGTTCTTGGTCTGGTTTGTACATAATATTCTTTGGGTAAGAGACACTAACAACAACATAAGCCCAGGATTAATAAATCTCTTCAAGGATCTTGATGCATTTACCAACTATCCTTGGGATAATGAAAGCTTCAAAATGACTGTCCAATATTTGTTGACTCTGTTGATGCCAAAGACAGTCAACTTATATGGCTTTCCATGGGCCTTCAAGGTAAATATTTTTTTTATCATGATATGATTCATCATGTTTTTATTCAATAATATTTTTGATTTATTGGCGTTATGTTATAGGCTTGGGCATTTGAAGCCATTCCTTATTTGAGACAATAAGTGAAGTACCAGGAAGAAGTTTACTCTTCAAGAATCCTAAGATGGTTGTCGTCCAAAATCGATAAAAATATAAAATTTCTTGATCTTTTCAATCCCCCCAAGGAAGCAGTAAGTCCAATTCTAATTAAGTTTTTATTTTAATTAATGATTATTTTAAATGATTTCATCATTATTCTAATATATGTACCGATTACTTTAGATTGTCCATCCATGGCTTGTTTCGACCAACCAAGAGTTGAAGATGCCATTTTTTCTTACTTTACGGTCTGTCCAAACTTTATTGGACCCTAAGGTCATTGATGGAATAAAAATGGAATTATTTGGAGCAACAACCATCACAAGAAAAATAATTTTAGAGGGTGGACTTCTTGTTGTTGATGATGGTAGTCGTAGTGGTAGTGGTAGTGGTGTTGCTGTTGGGTCTAATAATTCTCCTCTTACCATTTTTAAACAACAAGCCATTATGATTATGATCATACTGGTTGTACAAATTTTTCTCCAATTTTTGCCACATCTAACGAATGTTCTGCTTGCAAATATCAAGACTGCAAGGCGAAACATGATGGAGTGATCAATGCTATTAATGCACTAAATGCTTCTGTAAAGGAAATGACATCTAAGAGGGGTGTCATTCCATCAAAGAGGATTTCATATCCATACACTCCACTAGAGATCAAGGTGGCTAATAGGAGAAGGAAAGATACTTCTAAGGCATCATTAAGCATTGAAAAAAGAAAAATTGCAATGCCTCCATCTTTGTCTTGCACCAATGTTTAGTATGCAAGGGTCATAGGAGAGCAACATGAGCCGAAGAAGGTGAATATACATCACCTTTTCCAACAAACAAACAGGCATATTTCTCTTTCAACAGATGATAAATCTGCTGAAAATTATCAAATAGATATATACATCTGTTGCAATTGTTGTCTAACCTGTTGCATTAGATGCGTTATCTGTTGTAATAGATAAGTCTTATATTACAGTAGAAGGATCATCTGTTTGAAATTATCGTACCACTCTGATTTACCTGTTCGAATTCAGCCTAACAGATGATCCATCTATCGTAACATAAGGCTCATTTATTACAACAACTGGATAATCTGTTGTATATATATAATTAGCATTGATAATTCTAGCTTTTCAGGTGGATGTCATAGTAGAAGCCACTGTTGAAGAGCATAATATCACAGTTGATAATCCATCAACTTCTTCCAAAGAAGAAGAAATATTGAGACTATCAGTTTGGGAGAATGAATGAATTACCCGTTTGAAGGGTTTAACATCTCGGACGAGGCTTTAAAAAAACTAACACAGTTGATCAACGACTATTCAGAGTGGATTGTTGATGGGCTATTAAAGCATCGTACCGGTAGGTACAAAAATCAATTTTTAAAGATACTGGTTTATACTATACTTATTATAAGAACGTGATATTAATACATATAAATCATCATATAGAATACAAAATAACGAATGCTAAAAAGTGAACGAATCGAGTCTTAGTTTTGATATGTTTGACTTTATTATTGCACATCCTGGAATGAAGAATTGGTTCTATTTGATGTCATAGCCCCAAAATTGTTGGAATGATGAGGTTTAAATGCCATACATAGTACTATTAATTAATACTTTATTTAATTGCATCTGCGTATTAATTTTTTCATCATGTAATTTGAAATATTTCATAATATGCGCAGTACATCTATGTCATTGTTTACTACCTTCGAAAAAAGGTCAAGTTGTAAACACAAGAACAATACAGATACACGACAGGCAATTATTTGTACAAAGCTTACATCAATAATGCCTACGATAGGTATTGCCAACGACAGCCGGAAGTTTCACGAAATGAGGAATGCTTAATCAATATCATCAAATGTTTTATCATTCTGAATGTTTTACCTTGGTATTTAGTTGCCGAAGTATACATCTCAATCAATTGTGGTGATGAATTTCATTGAGTTTTGGCTGTCGTCATTCTAAAAGAGAGGTGCATCTGAGTTTATGACTCAATATCGCGAAGGAGACATTCCGGGCCGTCATCTGAGATACAAAAGCTAGCTAAAATATTGCCTACTTATCTTGATATGAGTGGCTTTTTGGTCCAAAAGGTTTGTATTGATTGGTCGATGATTGAAGTATACCGGGATAAAATGGGTAATCCATTTGATGTACAATATGTTGAAGGAATTGCTCAACAAACCATTGGTATCCTGTAAGTATAACTGTCATGATTTAGTTTTATTTTATAAATTTCACAACGCTTGCATGAACTGCAAGATATGGATTATCTATTTCTTTTAAAACGCAGGAATTACAGTTCTTTTGTTGCCACTTACACTGAGTATTTGAGTGATGGATTACAAGTACCAAATGTTGGACTTGATGCTGGATTACTCTCTAAAAGATATACTGCTCTTTTATGGAAATAAAAAAAAGCGAAAGCTCATAAGCCGTACGCAAGCGACATTAAAGATCCACGACAATCAAAGATGAATTTCGTAATATCAGATGAAGAACATCTTATCCACATTGATTAGATGTTTATAGCTTAAGTCTGTTAATGTATTAACCTATCATCGTTGGTTTAACTTGTTGATTTATTTGTAGAGTAGATCATTTATACCCTTAATCATTTTTTTTAACATTTTATTTATTTGTTGAGTTATTTCATGTAATTTTTGAACGCTTCGATTTATTTTATGCTATATATGAATATAATTTAATCCTTAGTTTTGAACATGTTAATTGAAATAGGTTACTAGATTCAAATATCGCAACAGATAATACATCTGCTACAACAAACGACATATTTTCTCAAACAAATTTAGACATATATTGCAACATGAGATGCAACACCTAGGTCATCTGTTGGAAATTATATAATAGGTCTTCCTACTTTTTTGATTTTCTCCAATAGATTACCCATCAGTTTCAACAGATAGATTATATGTTGCAATAGATTATATATCTGTTACGATAGATAGACTGGGAACATCTGCATAATGTAATAAATGACCAACCTATTCCAACAGATAATCAATTTGTCACAATAGGTACTATATCTGTCACAACAGGTACTATATCTATTACAACAGCTATTCTATTTTTTACAACAAATATACAATCTGTTACAATATAAAATTTAACTTTCGCCAGATAGGGAAATTATTGCCACTACATGTAGAGTGAAGTGGCTTGAAATAAACAATTGCTATCGTTTTCGTCTCCGTCTTTGTACATATTCTTCTTTATACATGTGCTCCAACCATTTAGTTAGGTCATCTGCAGGAAATTATATAACAGGTCTTCTTAATTTATTGCAAAAGATTACCTATCAGTTGCAACAGATAGATTATATGTTACCACAGATTGTATATTTGTTGCGATAGATAGACTGGGAACACTTGCATAATGGAACAGATGACCAACCTATTCCAACAGATAATCAATATGTCACAATAGGTATTATATCTATTACAACAGATATAAAATCTATTGCATTATAAAAATTCAAATTTCGCCAGACATAAAAATTATGTCCACTATATGAAAGTAAAGTGAAGTGGCTTGAAATGAAAAATTATTATCGTTTTCGTTTCTGTCTTTGTACATATTCTTCTTTATACATGGACTCCAACTATTTAGTTAGTACCCTATAAGCCCATCCCCCTTGCATCTTTCCTACATCCATCGGCGTCACACATACCGATTATTTTTATGCTAATTAGTAAACACTCGACATATGCAAGCGAGTATGGCCCCCACGTTGCACCGGTTATATTTCTCTGGACCTCGATGTTCTTATTTTGACCTTCAAAATGCCATAATTCCTTCGTCAAGACTTCAGTTATAAAATAATCCATCAGCTTACTCTGTGTCAACAACTTGGGCAACAACTTCAAGAGTGGCTGCATGTGGCTAAAAATGTATCCTTGCTGAAGGCATGTAAGTTGCAGTCATAAACCTTAATATTTCCATCGTATAGTAGTATCTCATAAATGAGAAAATGTTTGACTTCTACGTTCATGACTACAAGGATTCTCTTTGCCTTGGTCCAGCTCTTGCTGTGTGGATTTGACCTT
Organism: Capsicum annuum; assembly: GCF_002878395.1. NCBI lineage: Eukaryota > Viridiplantae > Streptophyta > Magnoliopsida > Solanales > Solanaceae > Capsicum > Capsicum annuum. The sequence continues at coordinate 91,595,962 of NC_061111.1, forward strand.
TTCCCTCTGACATATTTAATCATTTCTTCATCCCATTGGAACGTAGAAACTAACTTATCAAATCCCGGGGCACTGAAATCAGCTAGCTCATGGAGATCAGCATACCTATCCTTGAAATTATTGTAGAAGTTGAGGTCCATTATTCTATCGGCAACATCATAAGCATCCGGGTACGCTAATTGCCTGCCTCTCATGAGGCAAAGAATTTCATAAACATACTGTGGTATAAGAAAATAAGTTTTAAATAGGTTAGTAATTGTAAAGAATAAAAACACAGCAGAAAGAATCCGATGCAGAGGGTTCTCTAAATCAGTTCACAGATTACCCCATCCAATGCAACTTATACAACAAATGTGTATTATGTTGCAATAGAATACCAATATGTTGCAACAGACTATACATCTATTGCGTAGATTCTCCTTCGTGGAGTAGATTGGAAGGCTAGGTTATCAAAAGTAAACTTACATTGTCCTCGTATTACACACACATATTTGTCATATTCATGAAGTCTTTGGCAGCAAATGAATGCATGGTGTATTATTTTTGAACCTTCATCCTGCCATTCATGATTTCTTACAGTTCCTTCATCTTCTCTTGTCCAAGCATCGTGAATATGTCCACCTTCTTCAGCGACCTCTGAACTTCAACAACTTTTGGAATAGGAGGAGTTGCAGTTTTAATTTTTTCAGAATGGAGAGAATTTGTCTAATTTTTTTCTTTTCCTTCTAACCGCCACTGTAGGAGTGCATGGCTCTCTCACCTCGTTGGATGGGATGATACCCCTCCTGGATTTCAACTCCTCGACTGCTTCAAAAATAGTCTCTAGTTTTTCAAGAAGTTTATCCTCTCTGTCCTTGCACACTTTGCATTTGCAATAAAAATATAAGGGTAAGGAGGGGTAAGAGGGACCACTGTAAGGGTGGGACCAGTCTATAGATGAAAGAGACCTGTGCAAGGGGTATTTTCAAAAGTATTTTTTTTAGCACTAACATGCTCATAATCATGACTTGCAGCAGTAACAACATCAGGATGCCTGCTACTGTCACAAATAACTCCACCAGCAACACCCCCAGAAGAAGCACCCGGATCTGTTGCATTTTGAGGTTAGTCGTGAAGAGCTTCAACATTAGGCTGACCTTGCCTAACTACCCTTCTTATGGATGTTGCTCCAGCCAATTCCTTCTTTATTAACTCCATCGTTGGGTCTTCTTTTGTATCAACAAGACCCAGAGTAAGAAAAGAAGTCATCCCCAGCTCATCAATGGTAGGCACGATCCAAGGACGCACAATATATAAAAAAAAGTCAGGAGGAATTTAAATCATATAATAATTTGTAATTATTTGGGTTACATGGATGTTAACATAACCAAATTATGCAACAAACGATCTAGCTGATGCAATAGTTGATCTGTATGTCGCAACAGATTGATAATATATTGCATCAGATTGCACATCTGTTGCATAATTTGCATCAGATGGGTAATCTATTGAGTCAATTCAAAGAACCAGATCAATATATGGTTAATCTATTGTGAAATATGGATCGTCTGTCGTAATAGATTACCTATCTATTGCACCAGTTGCAGTTGATGGGTAATCTATTGCAATAGACAACCCATCTATCGTAATAGATGGACCATCTATTTCAATATCTTTCTTTAAGGCAAATTATTTTAGTTGAGAGAAGACGTACTGTATTATCTAGAGGGTTAACGATATTAGCCTCCTTAATATATTTTTTCCTGCTCTTTGTTGCAGCCAACCACCTAAGGATTCTTGGATGAGAAACCTTATCTGGGTAATCTTTAAACTGCTTTAAGAGGTTTCATATGCCCAAGCCTAAAAGGTGTAAACAAGAAGCAAGAAAAAAAGTCATAATAACTATATTAAATATAAATTAATGGATGAGTAAAAATAGTAATTAATTTTATCATGAAATTCCAGGGAAAGCCGTATAATGTGGTCGTCTTTGGGGATAGCTTTGCCTAGTAAATATTCGATAGTCAAGTAGTAGCTGTCATATCCCCAGGGATAATCTTTGAATTTCCCCAAATCATCAGCAATCGCCAATAAATCATGTTCTATGACTTTCCTGATGTCTCTTGCCAATAAAATAGAATTGATAAGTCAAACTAAGCACAATTTCTTATATAGTACTTTGGTATGTTTTTATTCTCGAGATCCGCCATCATATCCTCCCCTTTGTAGCTAGGTCAAACAATGACCAACAACCCATCTTTTTTTACCTTAAATTTGTTGACCCTTTCTGGGGTATTTCCTTAATGAGAGGTTCTTCTGCACTATCGCATCTCAAGCCCGTCATTATGGCAAACTCTTTCAATCCAAAACAAACCGGCATTCCACAGTAGTTGATCCAGACTGCATCCATCTTTTTTCTATCCTCCTTCCCTGCCTACTTGATCCTGTGCTTGAGAAGGCCATATACCATGCTCATTGGGAAACAGAGAGTGCGGTCCTCAGACAGCTCGAGAAAGTATGAAAAGTAGCTCTTCTTAAAAAGTCCATCTATGTTTTCATTCTTCATAATACTTCTAAGTTTTTCAAAAGATTTCCCCAACTGACATTTGAGTACAAGATCACCAAATACTGTGTTAAGGCTATTCATTGGCATCGCAACTTGAAACTTGTCAATACTAATAGTTTTGACAGAATCATGCTGGGATTTTGATATTATTTCATGCCGCATTGGTGAGGAGGAGTTATCACTTTCCTCGGCTTTAATTTTCCCCGATTGAGATTGTTCTAGAAGTTCCTCCGAATCTATCTATACTCTAGTCGTTTTTGTTTGGTGATCAGAGGTTGATCCACTTTCTCCTATTTCAGTTTCTTTTCTTTTAGCAGACATATTTTAACTAAAAAAATAAAAAATACATTGCATTTGATGTCTACATAATTTTTTTAAAAAATGTAAGACAAATTTTAATAAATTATTCTACGCCACATTACAAAAAATACTCCAACGGATAACTCATCAGTTGGAACAGATGGGGAATCTATTTGAAGACCTATTTAATATCTCCCAACATATCTTACACCCATTGCAATAGATGGACCACAACCAATGCCACCAAGACCACTACCAATGCCACCAATACCAACACTAAGACCACCGATACCACCACTAAAAACACAAATACCGAAACCACCAACAACAGCCACTAACAATACCACAAACACCATCCAACAAAACCACGACAGTCAACAAAACACTAAGATAATAAATAGGGTTTTTTTGGGTGCTTCTTATTTTTTTAGCATCAAAACACAAAATTGTTAACCCATTCTCGAAGATAATACAACTAAAAGTTTTCTTTTTCATCATTAACTAAAAATCCCTAATTTTTAGAATAAAGAACAAATTTAGAACTCTTCTCTAACTCTGTTACCTGTGAAGACATAGAAAATGATGGATACAAGCGAGAATAAAGTCGAAAATAACAACAATATGGTCAAAAATGGGAAGAAAATCGATATGTTTTGAAGGATTGAGCAATATGTTAAGTAGTTGTTGTCTGTATTATTGAGAGAGAGAGAGATAAGAGAGAAAACTTGAGATTTGAAATGAGAAATTTTTTTTCCATAAATGGATGATTTGTATGGGTTGATTTGCAATTTTGGAAAAGAATGACAAGTTTTGAAATTGTTAATTTGCTCCAAATTGATCTTAATTAATTTTTAAAATTTCAAAAGATAGAGTTTTTAAAATATTAAATTAATGAGAACTTATTTCAGCTTAGAGTGATCGATCGACGACTCAGATCGTGATGAACGTAATACAACACCATACAAATGCAACGACTCAATTGAAGTTGTTAGTGACCCTATGAGCTCATTCATTCATCCCTAGCTCTACCTAAATTAATGTAGGTACTATTATTAATCTTAACATTAAGTTAATGAGAACTCATTTTAACTCAGAGTGATCGATCTGCGACTCGGATGGGGATGAACGTAATACTAACACCATGCAAATGCAATAACTCAATTAAAGTTGTTATTGACCCTGTGAGCTCATTCATTCATCCTTAGTTCCACATAAATCAATTGCAGGTACTATTATTAATATTAACATTAATTTAATGAGAACTCATTTCAACTCAGAGTGATAGATCGACGACTCGGGTTGGGATGAACGCAATACCAACACCGTACAAATACAATGACTCAATTTAAGTTGTTATTAACCCTGTGAGCTCATTCATTCATCCCTTGTTACACCTATATCAATTGCAGGTACTATTATTAATATTAACATTAAGTTAATGAGAACTCATTTTAACTCAAAGTGATCGATCGATGACTCAGGTCGGGATGAACATAATACCAACACCATACAAATGCAGCGACTCAATTGAAGTTGTTGTTGATCCTGTGAGATCATTAATTCATCCTTAGTTCCACCCAAATCAATGTAGGTACTATTACTAATCTTAATATTAAGTTAATAAGAACTCATTTCAACTCATAGTGATTGATCGATGACTCGGGTCAGGATGAACGCAATACCAACACCATGCAAATGCAACGACTCAATTAAAGTTGTTGTTGACCCTGTGAGCACATTAATTCATCCCTAATTCCACCTAAATCAATGTAGGAACTATTATTATTCTTAACATTAAGTTAATGAGAATGCATTTCAACTCAAAATGATCGATCAACGACTCAGATCGGGATGAACGCAATACCAACACCATGTAAATGCAATGACTCAATTAAAGTTGTTGACCCTGTGAGCTCATTAATTCATCCAAGTTTTACCTAAATCAATTGCAGTGAAATCTGTTACAGCAAACGACTAAGCTGTTGGATATTTTTCAAACAGATAATCATATCTGTTGTAATAGATGACATATCTGATTTAATTATTAAATATGCATTTGCATCTGTTATGACAGATGACTGAGCTATTGGAAATTTTCAAACAACTATTGATATATGTTATAATAGATGGCATATTTGATTTAGTTATCAAATGGATATTTGCATCTATTGTTACATATTACTGAGCTATTGGGATTTTTCAAAAAGATATTTAAATCTGTTGCAATAGATGACATATCTATTTGAAAATATTTTTTTTTTACTTTTAAAGCAAGCTTCTGTCTGAGTAGATAAAGTAGTACTACTAAAGGCATAAAAAATATTTCTTGGATAACTCAAAAATCTCATTGAGTATCTTGTCTTGTCTTTTCAATATCACCCATTTTCTTTCTCGTGCCCCTCAAATTATTAATGAATATTAATTAATAAATATTGAAATCCCTAATACTTCCTCCATTTCATATTAGTTGGCCCTTATTGACTTGCACACCCATTAAAAAAATATTAATTAGGGATTTATTTTACCAAATTAGCCTTATTAATTATGCTTTGAAATAAATACACTTGGTTTAGTCATTTAATATTAATGGTAGTACATCTAAAAATTAGAATTATCTCATCTCTCTTCAGCCCTAAATTTATTTTATTCGTCTCTTATCTTTTTCATTCTATCTTCTTTAGGGTTATCACAACCTTTTTTCTCTCCCCTTTCTCATAAAGATCCTTTCGGATCTAAACCGATCCATATCTTAGATTTTTCAACTGAAATTGCTGTTTTGATCCACTTTTGACATTAATGTATGGTTCACTATTGCTTTTTCATTCTTGTCTTCTTCTTTGCTAGTTATTTATATCTATTTTTATTTAATTACCATTTACTCATACTATATTTATTTTAAAAAATTGAAGAAGCTTTTACTTGTTGAATAAACAAACCAAGAATTTTTATTATAATATGCAAAAAAAGTCATCTGTTGGGAGAAGTTTAAAAGATTTGTTGGCAGTATCATTTTTTTGTATGTATTTTATTTGTTTCTTTGTTATTGATGTTGGTGGTGGGGTTGGTGGGTTTGTAACTTGTGGTGTGGTGTTATTGATGGTGTTGGAACATTGAATGTTGCTTTTTTGTTGTTGATGATGTTGTTGGAACAAATGTTGTTGTTTTCTTCATTGTTGATGTCTTTTATTTGTTGTTTCTTTGTAGTTTATGTTGTTGTTGAAGTTCCAATAGATGGAGCAATTATTGGAACAAAGCAAACCACCAGCAAGGCTGGTTTGATGTATTCTAACAGACTCTATATCTTTTGCATCAGACTCCACATCTGATGCAATAAACTCCTCATCTGATGCAACAGACTCACATATGTTACAACAGATGGATAATGTTCTTTCTATGACATTAATTTTTTTCCTCTTCTTTGTAGATATAAGGAACTGAAAGTTGATCAACTTTTGCTCGACCATCAGAAGATGCTGCAGTAAAGATGAGTTCGAAAGAATAAGCTGCATATAGATGGAACCACTTCATATGTGGGAGGTATGTATTACTGATAATGTTATCGTGAAAACACACATAAAGTACACTAATTTTGTGAATATTATTTTTATCGATTAGTCATAGATCATTCAAACAAGATATCTATAATTTTATAGTTAAGTTTGGTCCGTCCAAACTTATAAGGCTGAGGGACCATGAATATGATTCTGATACCCTGTTAAGATTTAATGTCGGTTGTTGCTCATGTTTATTTGTCATACCTTCTACAGACTTTTGTTGTGGCAAGAATTTCTGGCGACGGTGTAGACTTTTCCATGATAAGTATGTTGTCTTCTATATGGGAGAAGAATGATCAGTAGAAAGGCGGAGATATTGAGATCGTTTAATCTGTTCACTAACTCGGGCTAAGGTTTGGAGATCTTGCCCCTCCTTGCTTATCTTGTGCATGTAAATGTGAAGAGTGCAAGACAAAATATGATGGAGTGATTAATAATGTTAATGCATTAACTGTTGATGTAAAGGAATTGATATCTAATAGTAGTGTCATTCGGTCAAAGAGGATGTCAGTTTCATTCACTTCATTCTATCAACAGAACTGCTTGACACAGCGAAAGTTGATATCGAGAGATTACTGATTATGTCTTCTCAAGACTTTCTTCTACCAGAAAACGATTCTGCATTGAGTGTTGCACTATCCATATATGCTGTAGTACTAGATTTATCAGCCGAGAGAGCACTTACCTTGGAAAAACTCATAGAGAACCTTCCATACTTCTCTTTGCCCTTGCGTAGAGCTAAGAAGGTCCAAGTGGAGTATTATAAGAAAGCTGCCAAGAACTCATTGACAAACTCACAAAATATCAAGAGCTCTATATTGAGCTCAACGACCACAATGACGAAATAATTGAATTAAAAGGGGTGACTTGACTTAGTCAAACAAAAAGCCATAACTATTCATATCCCTTAATTAAATAAACTTGTGACTTTCAAATATGTAAATTAAAAAAATGGATCTAAATACAACATTTTATCTTTTTATTGTATTTCGGAAAGAAAAAAAATACTTTAAAATAAATCTAACAGATGGGTAAATCTGTTGCAAAATATATTCCATCTGTTAGATAACTTACAACATATTGATAATAAGTTACAACAGATGGATGTATCAGTTTACTTTTTCAATAGATGTGACATCTGTTGCAACTTGCTATTCATCTGTTTATTCAATTTCATCGAGAGCATTAGATTTTTCTAAACACTTCTTGGCCAAACTCAATAGCAATCCAAGAGCAAAAATTGAGTTTGGCCAAGAGGTGTTTAGAAAAAAAATCTGATGCTCTCAGTGAAATTGAATAAATAGATGATTAGCAAGTTGCAACAGATGCCACTTCTGTTAGAAAAGCAAACTGTTATATCCATCTATTGCAACAGATTGTCAATATGTTGTAAGTTATCTGACAGATGGAATATATTTTGCAACAGATTACCCATCTGTTATATTTATTTTAAAGCAATTTTTTTTCTTTCTGAAATACAATAAAAAGGTAAAATGTTGTATTTAGATCCATTTTTTTAATTTACATATTCAAAAATTCACCAGTTTTATTTAATTAAGGGATATGACCAGTCATGGCTTTTTGTTTGACTAGGTCTTATATCAAGTCACCCCTTCCGATTCAATCATTTTATAAATAGGTTCCTCCGGCCTCCTCTCACTCGTTCATTCTACTGCATTTACAATACAAATATGGATGATCTAGATTCGTACAAGAAGATTCATATCGAGTCCTTGCAGAAACTTCAAAGGAAGTTTGATGAACTCCAGAGGGATTTGGCCATCTTCGGAGCAAGGTTGAGGAGGGCCCTGCTACTGCCGGATGAAAATTGTCTGATTGACAATAATAATAGTAATAATAATAATAATAGTAATGATAATAATAATAGTACTAATAATAATTAGGTTATATTTTTTCTTTCTTTTAGAGTATGTATTTTCCTTTTTTATATCCAATCTACCTATAAGGGATTCAAAAATCTATGTATATGTTTGGTTTGGTTTGGTCGAATTTGAATTTTTAATTCTTATTTAATATTTAATTATCATTCTATTTATTCTCTATTCTCAACATGTCGACGGTTGGAGGTAGGGATTGGGCACCTGTGGCAATAGAGAGTGGTGAAAATCATGATGATTCTCCTAAAAATGGTTCGTTAATAAATAATAAGGAACTAAACTAAATGATATACACAATTTATAATCGTAAAAAAAAAGATTATATAATATAAAAAAAGTCACAACATTGGATTAATTAAGTTATATAATGATATGATTATTAAGAAAAAGGTGAATAGTCGTGACTGTGACTTTTGTCTAAACACATTCAACAAACAACGCTGCTGATGCATCAAATTCCTCATCTATTGCGACTGATGAATCAGTTGTTAGAAGAAATAAAAAAAGCTCCTAAAATAGATGGTCGATCTATTGCAACATATGGTATATCTGTTGCAACATATGGGTTATCTGATGCAACAGATATACAATCTGTTGTCATAACTCAATAAAGAAATGGTTATTATTTTATTAAAGAAACGGTTATTAAAGACCAGGTGTCTTCAATTTTTAAATTGAAAAAAAGGTTGTTTAAATTTAATAAGCTGAAAATTCATGACTTGTCATAATAATAAAAACTCACCAGCTTGATTTAATTAAGTCATTTCTTTTCATATAAAACAATAAGGAAATGAATGATAAACACAATTTAAACTATAAAAAACTCATCAAAAATATTCTTGTTTTTGAATCTGTTTTATTAATTTATATAATAAAAAAGTCAGCAAATTTAGATTAATGATGTGATGATAATTTTTTTTTTAAAAATGATAGATTTTATGTTGCAACAGATAGATTATCTTGATGCAACATGTTATCTATTGTTGCAACGGATGATATATCTATTGTCACAGATGAGTTATCTGACGCAACAGATATATAATATGTTGTCACAACTCAATGTAAAACCGATTTCTGAAAAGAACTAATTATTAATAATAATAAGTTGAAAAGTCATGACTTATCATAATATTGCTTAATTTAATCAAGTTGTTACTTTTTACAGTAATCAAGAATGTCATTAATAAATAGAGGTGAACAGTTGTGCATTTAAATCTGTTTTATTTATTTATATAATTAAAAAGTCAGAAAATTTGGATGCTACGATGATAAATTTTTTTTAAAAAAAGATATATAGATTATATTTTGCAAGAGATATATTATCTGATGCAACAGGTTATCTATTTGTTGCAACAGATGATATATCTGTTGTCATAGATGAGTTATCTGATGCAACAGATATATAATTTATCGTCACAACTCAATATAAAAATGATTCTTGGAAATAACTAATTATTATTAATAATAATAATTTGAAAAGTCGACTTATCACAATATTTCTTAATTTAATCAAGTCATAACTTTTCACAGTAAGCAAGAATTGTCATTAATAAATGGAGGTGAACATTTGCGACTTTTTGCCTAACACATTCAAGTTCAATTCTTTATAAATAGGTCTTTCCTTACTCAATCGTTCATTCTACTACACTCTATTTTATTCCTTGCTCTTGTTACACCTTCAACTACTTTCTCTTCAAGATCTATTTTTATTTGTGAGTGGATATTTCTTAATTTCTCTAAACATTTTTATTTTTAGTGTATTTATTTTAATTTTATTAATGTTCATATCTTGGGGGTGATTAGATGGTATTTGATTAAATGCTTTACAGTAATATTCTTTAGTTTTTTTTCTTAGTCTTTGTAGTTCTTGTATATTATTTTGGAGGTATTCTAAATATTATATATCTTTTGTTCTAAACTATTCAATTAAATTCTCTTTCATAAGTATTTCTGTTAATCTTAGTTCTCTTAGATGATATGACTTTCTTTCTCCATTTGCTATTATTCTTAAATAACTTATAGTACTTATTTCAATGTCTACATAGATCTTCTCATTTATTTGATTTATACCATTTGAGATTCTTATATCTCTTGCGAGCATCATAAAACGAGTTTGATATTCTACGACATGCTTTCTTCTCAAAGATAGTACCGATCTGCTTGTTATGGTGGGGAAGCCACACATACCATTTTTGAAAAGAAAGTCAAATTTCTAACACAATAAATTATTATAAGTGTAATGTTCTAATTAAATAACAAATTCATATACACCTTATATTCGTTGAAAATTTATTGCTTGTGTGGTTGTGGAATCTCACCCCAAGTCGGATATGCGACAACCTAAAGCTTCCTGTAGCATCTGCAATGATATTCAGTCTCATAGAATTGATTAAATATGCAATATAATAATTAAAATAGCGAGAGTTTAAATAAATGAATTAACATATTAAAATATTCATAATGTAAAGTCAATAAAGTATACCCAAACCCGATACGTTCGACGTTGAGCATTCGAAAACTATCAATCTTCCAAAGGTTGTGGAGCATCGTGAACTTTGAAATAGATTGATGTGTAATAATTGTATCAACCTTAGAACTATTGTCTTAAATGCGAAAAACCAAAAAGGGAAATGGTGAAGTAGTTGAAGAAAAAGGCTTTGATCGAGTTTACATTTTTTTTTACAACATATCAAAAGAGTATACACTAGATCACAATCGTTTTCGTCAGCTTTTGTACCATTTTTTCTTTTGGGTCTTTGTAATTAAGACAATAGCGATGAGGTTGACACCCCTACTGCACATTTCTCTACTTCACAGGGCCATGATCCTCCCACAACCTTGGCAAATTGATAGTTTTCGGATGCTTAACATCGAATCTAAGGGGTTGGGTATAATTTATTGACTTTACATTATGACTATGTCAGTATGTGATGCTGTTTAGCATTTTAATATAATTTTTCTTTAATGTTATTATGCATGACTTTGACGTTATGAAGCATTTACCACCATTTTTTAGAAAAGTGTTACAAGTCATTTACCTTATGTTAGTGTACAAGAATGTTACATTAAACTTTTGTAACGTCTTTAACTCTTTATTTCTCCATTACCCTACTCTTTATGTCTTGTAACCTTTGTAATCCTTGTAACCTTTGTAACTCTTGTAACTTCTATTCCATTCATATACCACATTTATCTTCCCATTTATTGCATGGAAGATTTCTTCACCTATAAATAGAGGTGGTCTTGCATGGTTTTACATACTCAAGATAATATAGAGTTCACAAAAGTTAGTAAAAAGGAGAGTTTATTAGTTGAAGGGGGTGTTCGTTTTGTGGAGCTTTGAACTCAACTCTTGTCCAGAGTTGTTGAGTTGTTCTTTTGGAAGGGACAAGTCAAGAAGATTACTGCTGGACCGATGAAACAATTTGCTACAGTAGGCTTGAATCTGCTTAAAGAGAGTGAGATATCCGCGCCTCAGCCGAAGAAGAAGAAGATATTCTTTTTATTTCCTTCACTTGTAATTTTCAGTTGTAACTTTATTGTAATTTCACCAATAATTTTAAGGAGATTCAATGGAAATAACTGAAAAATCCGCGGATGTCAAGATGGGAGTCTTAACAAGTCATTCCTATTCAACGATACTCACTTTAAGAGGTGGAAGGGTAAAGTGCTATTCTACTTAAGTCTTCTCAACGTTTCTTATTTGTTAACTAAGAAGAACCCATACAAAGTAGATAGCCCTTCCATCACCGATGATGAACTTATCTCTCTACAAGAGAAAGTTCAAAAATATGATGATGACTCTTACAAGTATCGGTATTTTTTTTACTTAATTGTCTATCTGATAATTTTAATGATTATTATGATAGAACTTACTCTAGTGCAAAGAAATTTTGGAAAACCTTGCAGAGTAAGTATGGCACTGAGGAGGAGGGACCAAAAAAATATGTGACTAACAGATTTTTCCATTTTCAAATGGTGGACAACAAATCAGTGCTAGACTAAGCTCAAGACTTCATAATGATTCTTGGCGAGCTCAGGTTCGAGGAAGTTAAAATTGGAGATAACCTTATTGTTTGTGGTATAATTGATAAAATTTTGCCTTCGTGGAAGGAATTTCAAGAAACTACGCACCACAAGCAAAAGAAAACTTCTCTTGAGTCTTTGATAATGAGAATCCATATGGAAAAAGAGGCCAAGATGCACTTTTGCAAACAGAAAAGAACAACATCACACTAAAGGTAAATTTAACTTCTTCAAATAATGCTTCCCCTAAAACTAATAAAAATACTACTTTGAAGCCTAAGAAGAAAAAATTCAAGAAAAATGATGGTAGATATCCCAAGGACAATAATGGTGGAAACAACCAAGCAAAAAATCAACATGTACAACAAAAAAAACTATGCTTTGTCTATGACAAGAGTGGGTATATTACTCGATTTTGCAAATTTTAGAAACATGGGCCTGCACCTCAGGCAAATGTTACCAAAAAATATTTGTGGCAGTGATAACAGACATTAACATGGTGGAGAATGTTGATGGATGGTGGGCTGACTCTAGTGTAAACCGTCATGTCTGTTATGACAAAGACTGATTTTAAAAATATATTAATTTTAAGGAGCCAAAACCATCATGCTTGGAGATTCACACACAACTCAAGTACTTAGAATGGAAGATGTCGAGTTGAGTTTTACTTCTGGAAGAGTATAATTTTAAAAAATGTACTTTATACTCCTTTTATGAGAAAAAAATTTGATGTCTAGTTTCCTTCTTAATAAAGTAGACTTCAAACAGATTATTAAATTTGATCAATATGTAATTGTGAAAAATAATATTTTTGTGGGAAAGGGGCATGCATATGATGGTATATTCAAGTTGGATGTTGAAATGAATAAAACGTCTACTTCAATTTAAAGCTTTCTTCTACTAATTTTTCGCACTCTCGTTTGTGTCATATAAATTATCGTTATGTGAGAATCATAAGTGATCAAAAAGATTTTTGAAAAATGTGAGGCTTGTAGTAACGCCAAAACCACAAAAAGGCCTCATTTTCAAGCTGAAAGAAAAATTGATTCATTAGAATTAGTTCATACTGATATTTGTGAACTTAGAAAAATTTTAGCTCGTGGAGAAAATAGATATTTTATAACTTTCATTGATGATTTTTCTAAGTTTACATATGTTTACTTAATGAAAAATGAAAGTAATGCATTTGAAAATTTTAAAACTTTTCTTTGTGAAGTGAAAAATTAGCTAAAAAGAATAAGAAGTGATAGAGGCTGTGAATATGAGTCACATGAGTTCAATTCTTTTGTTAGATCATTAGGTATAATTCTTGAAACTACTCCTCCTTATTCTCCTGCATCTATTGGTGAGTGGAAAGGAAAAAATAGAACTTTTGTTGAGTTGACTAATGCCATGTTAATTGAGTCTTGTGCACCTTTAAGTTTTTGGGGTGAAGCTCTTTTGACTGCTTACTATGTGTTGAATCGTGTTCCTCATAAAAAGACCAAATTAACGACTTTTGAGTTGTGTAAATGTTATAAGGCAAATTTGGGATATCTAAGGGTTTGGGGTTGCTTTGCCTATGTAAGGTTAATAGATCCCAAAAGATCTAAGTTGGGTAAAAAAATTACTACTTTTGCTTTTCTTGGTTATGCTTCAAATAGTACAGCCTATAGAATTTTTGATCTAGAAGATAGTATTATAATAGAATTTGGTGGTGCTATTTTTCATGAAAATAAATTTTCTTTTGATTGGTGGGGGTCAAAGGATTAAAGAAAATATTGTCACTACCTAGTTCTTCTACTTCTACTTTGAAAAATAAAAAAAAATGATAATTTTGCGTTAAGAAGAAGTAAACGAGCTAGAGTAGAAAAAGATTTTGGTCCTGATTATTAAGTTTTTAATGTTGGAGATGACCCTATCACTTTAAAAGAAGCTTTGTTTTTACATGATGCTATTTTCTGAAAAGAGGCTGTAAATAATGAAATGAAATTGCTAATTTCCAATAAAACTTGAAAGCTAGTTGATTTACCACCAGGTTATAAAAAAACTAGATGTAAATGGATCTTACGTAAAAAGTTAAAACCGGACGGATCTGTTGATAAATATAAAGGTAGGCTAGTGGCTAAAGGTTTTAAACAACTAGAAGGTCTAGAATTTTTTGATACTTTTTCTCCGGTAACTAGAATCACATCCATTAGACTTTTAGTTGCTATTGCAGTAATTTTTGATTTACAAATTCATCAAATGTATGTAAAAATTACTTTTTTAAACGGAGACCTAAATGAGGAGATTTACATGGAACAACCCGAGTGTTTTGTGGAGGCTGACCAAGAAAGCAAAGTGTGTAAACTTAATAAATCCCTATATAGCTTAAAACAGGCACCAAAGCAATGTCATAAAAAGTTTGATTCCTGCATAATTTAGAATGAATTTAAAACAAATGAGTGTGATAAGTGCATATACCATAAGTCTTCAAATAATTCACATGTTATTATTTTCCTATATGTTGATGATTTCTTGATCTTTAGCTCTAACATGAATGTTCTTAGTGAAACTAAAAATATTTTTAGAAGCCATTTTGATATGAAAAATCTTGGTGAGACAAATTTTATACTAAGAATAAAAATTTTGGTGACCAGTCACATTATGTTGAGAAAATGTTGAAAAAATACAATTTCCTTGATTGCAAGCGTGTTGTAAATCCATTTCATTCTAGTGTTCACTTGTTTTCCATTGAAAGTGAAAAGGATGTTATAAATCAAAAGGAATATGCTAGCATAATTGAAAGTTTGAGATATGTAACTGATTGCACTAGGCTTGATATTGTATGTACAGTAGGAATACTTAGCAGGTTCACTAGCAAGCCAGGTAATGAACATTGGAATGCTATAACGAGAGTAATGAGATACTTAATTGGAACAAAAAATTATGGTTTGTTCTATAAAAAATATCCTGCTATACTTGAAGGCTTTTGTGATGCGGATTGAAACACTTTATGAGGTGATTCCTTATCCACTACTGATTATGTTTTTACTTTGAGTGATGGTGCTATTTTTTGAAAATCTAAAAAGCAAACAATTATTGCTAACTCTACCATAGAGACCGAACTAATTGCTTTAGCTTCAGCTAGTGAGGAAGCAAATTGGTTGAGAGATTTGTTATTTCAAATACCTTATTTTAAAAAACCAATTCCTCCTATATTAATTCATTGTGATAGCACCGCTGCAATTGGTGAGTTCAAAACCTTTATTACAACGGTAAATCCAGACCTATAAGGAGAAAACACAGTAATGTGAGATCATATTTGACAAATAGTACCATTAATGTTCATTATGTCAAATCTTGTCATAATCTTCCAGATCCATTGACTAAGTCCTTAGCAAGAGAAAAGGTCATGCGCATATCGAGGGAGATAGAATTTAAGCCTGTTGAATCTTGAGTCATATGTGAGAAAACCCAACCTGGGGACTAGAGATCCTATAACCAGGTTCAATGGAAAAAATGAATCACATGATGACTTGTTGTAAAAATATGCACTATTTTTTTATCCCCCCTATGGTGTGATAGCATTTTCCTATAATAATTGGGAGGTTGATTTTTAAAAAAATCTTAATGAAAATTTGTTGCTCGTATGAGTGGGATACTAAAATTACAGGAGCACTCTTGATAGATTTCTACCACACTTCTGACAAAGGGGATTGGTTCAGGCACTACTAACACTGCCCTTGGGTTTAGGGCCTGGTGCCCTATCCCTATTGCCATCTCTGAATTTTGGCATAGGAGCACTGGCTGAGGATGGAGCTGGAACTGAGGATTTTATGAGAAACTGAGAACGATTCCCACCCTATGAAATAGGATGAGCAAAGCTGAAGCTACCTGTTCTTGCTTTCTTATTTTCCCTCTCTTTCTCCCTATTTATAGATTTCTCTATCTGCTGAGCATGGACCATGATCCTTGGAATGTCCATCTCATTAATAAGCATTATGGACCTACACTCGTTGACCATGCTGCTAGACACCCTTGACTCAAACCTACTCATTCGGGATCTGCTGTCTACCACCACATTAGGAGAATATCTAGCTAATTGATTAAACTTAAGAGAATACTCTTTAACTTTTATATTGCCCTGGTTCAGATTGAAAAATTCCAAAACCATAACTTCCATCAACTCCAGTAGGAAGAACCTATCCAGAAAAGCAGTGGCAAACTCCTCCCACTCTATGGGCCCTACATCTGTGGCCCTTTCTGCTTTCTACTGTTTAACCCATGAGTGAGCCACATTCTGCAACTGGTATGCGGTCAACTCATCACTCTCAACAGCGGTCACCCCCATAATATCAGTAAATTTTTGTACCTGATCAAGAAATTCCTGAGGGTCCTCATCTGACTTAGACTCAGTAAACGATGGAGGGTTCATTCAGGTGAAGTTTTGAATCCTGCCAGCAACAGTATTGGCCACTGGGTTAGCCGAAACGACAACTGGGCGTTCATTCTAGTTTTCCACAAAATGAGCTAAGGTGATGAATGCTGCTCTAAACTCAGTGTGGGAGGCGTGTTTGTCCACTAGATTTGGCTGGACAGGCTGGGGTTCTAGCTGGTCTTCTGTTTCTCTTCCCTTAGTCTTCTTTGGAGGCATATCTCTATAAACAAAGGAGAAAGGTTTAGACTAAGAGTTTAACTGGAGCTCATGCTCACTCTCATGACATAAATACTGAAAGAAGGGAAACTTTTCCTAAAACATCTCGTAGCCTCCCGTGAATAAGTGTGGAGCGCTACACACCATGCACAAGACTCTACTAGATGCGACTTTCAAACTTCCTAGGACTCTTTTGAACCTTAGGCTCTAATACCAAGTTTGTAACACCTCGAGTATTTACCCTGGATGCTACATGGTGCTCATAATCTCGAAGGACCACAAGCTAACCTATGACTGGTACCTGCTGCAATAACTAAATAATAATAATAATAATGTAATATACAAAATTTAGATGGAAACTTTCCATAAGGTTCAAATCTATAGATAAAACTGAATAAGATATAACAATACCAAAACTGAAATAACTATCGGAAAATATTTCTAGTATGAAAAGCCTCCAAACTGTCTGAACTATGGAGTTGATGGGACAAGCCCCCAACTAGCTCCAACTACTGAAAGTGTACTGATAATCTAAAATACTAAATGAAAACAATCCTGCACTTGAACTATAAGGGCTCACCGCTAACTCTGAATGCTAGAAGTCTAAACTGCTAAAGGTGCTCGGAAGCCCGTACGTCTTAACCTATGATATAAGATATTATAGCGTAAGATAAAAATATGCGTCAGTACTTTGAATTTACAGGTATGCAAGTGAGGTAGGATGAAATGCATGGGTTCATATGCATGAAAAATACTGAATGAATGACATAAATATAACTGAAAATGAGTACATGCATAAATGTGCATACTATAACTGAGATCGTGAAAACACTGAATACTGAGTTAAGATACTAATTTTCTGATATCTGAGTTTCTGATATGATATTATTGATAACTGAATGACTGTATCTGACAGTCATGATTCTGTTGAAACATACTGAGTTCTGTATAGAGCTGTGTGACTGTGTCTGACAGTCCTGAGTCTGTAAAATTGAACTGAGTTCTATAATGAGACTAAATCTAAACCTGAGACTATGGGAAGTAATTATCTAAATAACACGCCCCATCTTTAACTGATTTGGGGTCCAACCTGTAACCCAGTTGGAAGGGTGTTAATACCGTGCCACGGGTAAGGATAAGCTGAGTCACCCTCATCTGGCAGGTGCTCTGAAAGAGAATGATGTAACCCTCAACTGGTAGGTTAAATCACCACATCAACCCTCAATTGGTAGGTTAATGTCTCAACCTATGCTGGCTATGTAGTTCTAGAGCTCAAGGATTGTTTTTAAGGATCATACCCTCTATTGGCGGTGAGTCCCCATCCTTGGGTTCACTCGGTGCTGAGTCCTACTCCCAACTGAATAGACACTGAACTAATTCTAAAACTGTACTAAGCTTGACTGAACCATTACTGATTGTACTATTTGACTAAACTGAACTGAATTCACTGACTTTCATGGATTGACGGAATACTACTGAGATTTTCTTGAGTTCTATAACAAACTGAAGCTCTTGGTAAATATCTAAGTTTTCAGGTATTGAATACCCTTAGGAATCGATAGCATGAAAGTTAAATCATAGCATAAGCTTGAAAAGCATAATCATGTGCACTTGTTCACAACTCATTCATGGAAACATTTTATCAAACACTTGTATGATACAACTTGCACATAAGCTAACATGACATGATATCTTTCCCTTATTAGTTCACATGAGTAATTCATCAAGCACTTGGTGAGCATACATATTCATATAACACTAAACAACAAGTAACATCATAATTCAAATTCCCATTGACAATTTCTAGGGTTTTACATAGATCTTCTTGATACTACATACATATCAATTAACCTCACATGAAACGCATCATAAAACATGGATTAGAATCCTAATTAATTATTAAAAACATGAATATAATCAAACCCAACATAGAATTCATGAAATCTATAAACTTTAAGTTTAAAAATAGTTTCTTGGACTCCAAGGGTGGAAGGGACCCTTGGATGAACAATTCACATACCTTGATTACTACTTTCAAGGAGATTGAAGTGAGTTCTTGAGACTTTAATTCTTGAACTTGATGAGGCTAGTCCTTGCTCTTGAGTGGTTTATGGGTAAAGAATGAAATTTTGCCCTATAGGCTGATTAATTTCATGTTAAGGCTGAATAAGGTGGGGAAAATGACCCATTTACCCCCCATAACCCGTATTAAAATAATGTTTAACAAGTTTGTCCTTGCGCCGCGACCCCTGCTTGGGTCAAGTAGCCATCGCGATGCGACCCCTACTCGGGTCAAGTAGCCATGGCAGTGTGACCCTTACTTGGGTTGACTAACCCTCGCGACGCGGGGCTATCATGACCCTTCACTATTTTGGGCATCTAAACTTGCCCTTACGTTAGTCCAAAAAATTTGAAACTCGCCTGAAATGACCTACAAGTGACCCTGATCTTGAACTAATTTAAAAATTGACTAACTAAGGCCGAGAAGGTTGGAAATAAAATCCTTCAAATTTGGAAGGCTAAATTGATTCTAAGTCTTGATACTTAGCTAAAATTTTCTAAGTCTGGGACCCCTTAAAAAACTTAAAAGATTGAGTTAAGCTAAGAATTTTGCGGGGTCTTATGATATCTCCCTCTTGGGAACATTCGTCCTTGAATGAGACTAACTAAGTTGGGAGAAATGACAGACTGCAAGTACGTATTGGACATACACAAATGAAACATGATTTCATGGTTGAGACTACTATTATACTAGAATTTCATACTAAACATGCATATCTGATGCATGATTTTGTAGCTGATATTACTGATAAGCTAAGTTTATATATATTGAATATGCATGTATGATGCATGAGTACATGACTGAACACGATTAATGAACACATGACTGAATATATAATGGTAACTGATACCAAGTTTGTGAGGAACATCTGAGCATGAAACTGAGTAAGTTTTTAAGAAAAACTATTACCTTGAGCTGAGTCTAAGTTTGCGGAAAAGAGGTGAGGATACTTGGTCGGCATATCTGCTTTTGCTTCCCAAGTAGCTCCCTCAATGAACTGATTTTGCCAAAGAACTTTGACTAGAGGGACTTTTTTGTTCCTCGGTCTACGAATATGATAGTCAAGGATTTCGACTAGAACCTCTTCATAAGAGAGACTGTTCTGAACGTCTATGCCCTCTATAGGGACTACGGCTTCTGGGTCACCTATGAATTTCTTTAGTAAGGAGACATGAAACACTGGATAGATTGAAGCTAAATTTGAAAACAACTCATGCTCGTAAGCTACCTTTCTGAAATGGCTGAGAATTCGGTAAGGACCAACATATCGGGGATTGAGCTTCCCCTTCTTACCAAATCTCTTCACACCCTTCATGGGAGAGATTTTTAAGTTCACATAGTCACTGATCTTAAACTCGAGATCCTTTCTACGCAGTCTGCATACAATTTTTATCAGCTCTGAGCTTTCTTAATCCTTTCCCTGATTAACTGAACCTTTTCCAAGGTATCAAATACCAAATCAGGCCCTACCACTGTGGCCTCACCTACTTCAAACCAACCAATGGGAGATCTAAATCTCCTCCTATAAAGCACCTAAAATAGAGCCATATTAGTGCTGGAATGATAGCTATTATTATATTCAAATTCAATCAAAGGCAAGTGGTTATCCCAACTACCTTTTAAGTCTATCGCAAATACAAGCAGCATATCCTCTGAAGTTTGAATGGTCCTTTCTGCTTGACCATCTGTCTGATTATGAAAGGCTGTACTGAGGTGAAATTAGGTACCAAGACACATTTGGAAGGATTTCCATAAATGAGAGGTGAACTGGGTGCCTCTATCTGAGACAATGGACAACGGAACACCGTGTAATCTAACCAACACTCTGATATAGATTTTGGCATAATATTCAGTTGAATAAGAGGTATGGACTGGTAGGAAATAAGTTAATTTGGTTATTCTGTATATGATGTCCCAAACTGAATCATACTGACGAGGAGTACGAGGCAAACCCATCACAAAGTCCATGTTTACTTCTTCCCACTTCCATGTGGGAGTACTGAACTCCTGTATGGACCCACTAGGCTTTTGACACTCAATCTTAACCTGCTGACATATTAAGCACTTACCCACAAACTCTATAGTGTCTTTTTTCATCCCACTCCACCAATAGATCTCCCGCAAATCATGGTACATCTTAGTGTCCCCTGGATGAATAGAGTAGCACGCACCATGCGCTTCTACTAGAATTTGCTGTCATAAGTTATCAATGCTTGGCACACGCAGTCAACCTTGAAAATACAATACACTATCTCCTCTTTAGGAGAAAACCTCTATCTTCCGATCTCTGACTGATTTCTTCAACTTGACTAGACTGGGATCCCTATCTTGCTTTTCCTTCACCTCAAAAACCAGGGATAATTCTGAACTACTCTACACCTATACACTATCTTCTACTGTAATAACTAAGCGGATACCAAGTTAGGCTAGCTGATAGACCTCCTAAACTAACTTATTCTTATCATCACTCACGTGAGTAATACTACCCCTAGACATTCTAAGCATCAACCACTACATTGGCCTTACCCAGATGGTACAGAACATTCGTGTTGTAATCTTTCAACAACTCCAACCACCTTCTCTAATGGAGGTTTAGATTTTTTTGAGAGAACACCTACTGGAGGCTCTTATGATCTGTGAACACATCAACATCCACCCCATACAAATAGTACCTCTAAATCTTTAGGGCAAATACTACTGCTGCTAACTCAAAATCATAAGTAAGGTAATTCTTCTCATGTGGTTTAAGTTGTCTAAAGGCATAGGCTATGACCTTACCTCTCTACATCATAACACACCCCAATCTAACTCTGGAGCCATCACAATACATAACAAAGCTATCTGAACCATCTGGTAGGGCTAAAACTAGAGCTGTAGTGAGTTGAGTCTTCAACTCCTTAAAAAAAAATTCACAAGAATCTAGCCACTAGAATTTAACTTTCTTATGAGTCAGTCTAGACATGGGGGATACAATAGACAAAAATACCTCAATAAACCATTGGTAATAGCTGACCAAACCTAAGAAACTCCTAATATCTGATGGAGAGATGGGTCTAGGTCAATTTCTTACTGCCCCGATCTTTTGGGGATAAACTCTAATGCCATCATCAAAAATGATATGGCTAAGGAATTCTACTGACCTTAGCCAAAATTTTCACTTACTAAATTTGGTGAATAACTGATGTTTTTTGAGAGCCTGTAATATTATTCTGAGATGGTCTACATGGTCGTGCTCACTGTGAGAGTAGACAACAATGTCATCTATGAAGACTATGATGAACATGTACAAGTACTACTTGAACACACGGTTCATCAAGTCGATGAAAGTTGCTGGGGCATTGGTAACACCAAAGGACATGACTAAGAATTCAAATTGACCATACCGAGTTTTGAAAGCTATTTTTGGGATGTCATACTCTCTAACTCTGAGCTGATGATAGCCTGATCTGGGGTCTATCTTAGAAAAGTAACTGGCACCCTGAAGTTGGTCAAAAACGTTATCGATTCTGGGAAGTGCATGTTTGTTCTTGACCATGACTTTGTCAATACACATTCTGAGAGAACCATCTTTCTTACGCACAAATAAAACTGGTGCATCCCACGGGAACATACTTGGTCTAATGAATCCCTTATCTAGGAGATCTTTCAACTGTTCTTTTAACTCTTTGAGTTCTATAGGTGCCATTCTGTATGATGGAATAGATATGGGCTGAGTATCTGGGAGAAGATTGATTCCAAAATCAATTTCCCTTTCAGAAGGAACTCTAAAAAGGTCTTTGGGAAACACATCTGGGAATTCACATGCTACTGACAATAATTCAAGAGTAGGGCTTTCTAAACTAGAGTCTTGGACTCAAATGAGAGTTTAGAAACATCTCTTAGATATCATTTTTCTCATCTGAAGGTAAGAAATAAGCTGACCCCCAAGTACTAAAGTACTACCCCTCTACTCTAGGACGGGATCATTCAAAAACTGAAATTAGACAATTCTATTTCTGCCCTTGATTAAGGCATAGTTAGAATAAAGCCAATCTATGTAGAGAATGAAATTAAATTCCATCATCTCTAATTCAACTAAGTCTGCTGAAGTGACTTTCTGAGATATCTTAACCAGATAGTTCCCGTATAACTGCCTGACTATAATGGATTTACCCATTGGGGTAGAGACTGAGAAAAGCTCTGCTAGAATTTTGGGACTGACTCCAAAGTCGACAGCTATATAAGAAGTAACAAAGGACAAAGAAGCTCTTAGATCTAGGAAAGTGTAAACATACAAATGATAAACTAGTAACATAGCAGTGATCACATCAGGAGAACTCTTTTGATCCTGTCGGGACTGAAGAGCATAGTCTGTTTAGGCGTTGCCCACTGGTGGCACTGGAAGCGATACCCTGATGATTTGGGTAACCAGACTGAGCTGGGGGACGGTTATACTATCCCTGAGTACCTAACCGGGGACAATCTCTAGCTCTATGTCCTAGCTTGCCATACCCAACACACACATCTCTGCCTTCTCTACACTTACCCTGGTATTTTCTGCCATACTTCTGATAAAGGGGATTGGTTTGGGCACTACTAATACTGCCCAAGGGTTTAGTGCCTAGTGCCCTATCCCTATTGTCGACTCTAAAATTCAGCACAAGAGCACTGTAGTACCCCATATATTTCTAAGCTAGAAAATAAACCAATGTTCCTACGCATGAAACCTCCTATCCTATGATTTATATTTGAGTAAATGAATTAGAATGAGTATACTAGTGATAATAGAGCTTATGATGTGTTAAGCATGTTCATAAGAGTTACTTAGAGTAAGCCAAGCTAAGAACTTTTGAATCCACCAAGTTTTCATGTGTGATTTCATATAGGTCATCTTTGAATGAGTATAACTTGGTTAATAGGTGGTATTTTGGCAGATTTATATCCTCCAAATTGTATAGAATTTAATAAGATTTTCGTCGTTACCAAATTTGCCTAAAACGGACACCAGGTGAAGAAGTTATGGCAATTTAAAGTTTTAGCAGCGTCATTTTAGTCAGTGGTGCATCGTTCCATAAGCCAAAATGGTGTTTGTCAATTTCCAGTTTCTCTCCATGATTCCACCATGTCGCGGTGAGTTTCTAGGTCATAAACAAGTGGCAACATGATATTTCCGTGTCGCGCCAGGGTCCCAAATTGGGAAATTTTTACAAAAATTAAAAAACCAATCTAGAGGGGTATTTGGGTCATCTTTACACCCCTATATATTCTATAAACATGGAATTTAGCCCCAATCTAACCACATTATACTCTCTTTTCTCAAAATTATCTCAAAAATCCATAGGGTTTTTATAGGATCTTCAAGATTCAAAGGATTTCATCGTTAATTTTCACGAATCTTCTATCTAAGGTATGCGTAGTGTTCATCCATGGAGCTTAAGAATCAAGTTTTAAAATCATGAATTGTGATTATGATGTTGTGGTATGATTATGTTAATGTTGATGGTTGTTATTTGGTATCTTGATGTATTTTCATGAAGTATGTGAGCATGTTAGTTGAAATCTATGAATTTGGGTGGCTTAAGATTGTTAAATTGATAAGTATACCTATGCCCAAAGTTGTGCATGTAAGGTGTTTGATAAAATGCCTAGACGGATAGAAATCATGTATTATAGCTTAGAGATGAACTATATGATAAATTCATGCTAGTTTATTATGTTCAAAGGGCTCACATGTTGTTATTGTGCAATATATATGTTAATGGAATGTACATGATGATTGAAGAGTGGATTTATAGTGTGTCTATATGTATTCCATGTTATGTACAAGATCATGATTATGAAGTACCACATGAGTTATCCCCCAATTATTACAATATGAACTAAATGTTACATGTTTTCCATTCCCTTATGTTTAAATGGTTTCTATGTTATCGTTATGAAAAGTATATGTTGTTGGAATTCCCATGATATTAGAATATGAGGTTTATGACTTGATTACAAGAATTCCCAATCATGTTAGACATTATGATGACTATGTACTTCATGAAATCCCTCGTTCATGTATTATGGATTATTATTGACGGTGATGTATTCAAGAAAGTCATGTTATGTCAGTTTTTCTCCATCGAGTTCTGGGGGTACTTATACCCGAATATTTAGCTGTGTGCCTAGAGCCATGTCATGTTTTCATGATACTCTTAGTTAAGCTATGATCCATAGAACTCAGTCAGTCATGTGACTCAAAAAATCTCAGTAGTTCAGTAATCTCAGTGATCTCAGTACTCAGTAATCTCAGTATTCCCAGTAAGTCTCAGTAACTTTAGTACTCTCAGTTAGTCCTCAGATCTCAGTAGCATTCGTCAGTCAACGAAACTCAGTAAATTTAGTTTAGCTCCGCTAAACTATACCATTAGTATCAGTTCAGTTAATTAGTTCAGCACAATTAATTAGTTCAGTGTCTAGTCAGATGGGAGTAGGAATTAGCACCGGGTGGACCCAAGGATGGGAAATCACTTGTTATACAAGAGTGCGATTCTTAGAAGCAATCTTTGCATTCCAGAACTATGTAGCCAACATAGGTTGAGACATCATAGCCTGCTATACGAGGGTAGATGAGATGGATTAACCTGTTATATAAGGGTTCCCACCGTTCTCATTAGAGGTACCTATTATGTGAGGGTTACTCACATGTTGTCCTTATCAGTGGTGAGGTATTGACGCCCTTCCAATCAGGGCACAGATTGGACCCCAGCTTAGCTATTATAGCATATTTGGGGCATATTGGTTAGATAACTATTTCCTACAGTCTCAGTTATAGTCTCAATCTCAGTAAAATAACTAAGATAGTTCTTCAGATTTTAGGATTATTAGATATAGTCAATTCAGATACATTACAGAACTCAGCTAGTTCTATCAGATTTAGGACTGTCAGATACAATCACTCATATTATTAGTTATATCAATTCTCAGAACTTATGTTATCATTCATATCAATTATCAGAACTTATATTATCAATATTCAACTTCAAGACTATTAGATACAGTCAACCAAACCAGTTCTTCATAATCAGAACTGTCAGACACAGTTATTTATGTATCTGTGACATAGTATTAATCCCTCAGTATTCAGTAATACAGGATCAGTCTTTGTTATTCATCAGTGACTCAGATATCTATATTAGTAAACTCAATAGTCAGAACTCAGTATTCAGTCCTATCACGATCTCAGTTACAGTTATGTAGTCATGCATGTATTCTCACGTTCATGTTAGTCAGTCAGTTAGTACTGTTCATGCATATGAACCATTTGCATTCAGCCTACCTTACTTGCATACCAGAACATTCAAAGTACTGATGCATTTGCGCTATGGTGTATTATACCATAGGTTTAGAAGCACAAGCTCCAGAGAACCAGTAGTATCCCAGTTCAACGATTAGAGTTAGAAGTAAATCCTCATCCTTTAAGGACATGATGATTACATTATTATTTCAGTTTTCAGATTATTTCGGTAGTCAAAGTTAGTTTGGGATATGTCATATTAACTCTTTATTCAAACAGTTTAGAGGCTTTCAAACTATATCATGTCAAATAGTTATTTCAGATTTGTTTTGGTATTGTTATACAACTTTCAGATATTATTCTTATTAGATGTTTATCCAGTTTAAACCTTATGATCTTTTAGTTCATGTTTTTGTATTTTTTAGTCTTTTATACAATATACAGGTGTAGATATCAGTCATGGGTTAGCTTGTGGTCCTTTGGGGTCATGAGCACCATGTAGCATTCTGGTTCAAAAAATTGGGTTGTTATAAGCACTGGTTGAGGAAGGAGCTGGAATTAAGGATTTTAGGCAAAACTAATAATGATTCCTACCCTCTAACTTCGGTTGAGAGAAACTAAAGCTACCTATTCTTGCTTCCTTTTTCTCCCTCTCCTTCTCCTTATTCACAGCATCCTCTATCTGTTGAGCATAGATCATGAGCCTAGATATGTCCATCTCCTTAATAAGCATTGCGGTCCTACACTCCTTGACCATACTGATAGTCACCCCTGACATAAATTTACTTATTCAGGATCTTTTGTCTACCACCACATGAGGAGCATAACTATATAATTGAGTAAACTTAAGAGAATACTCTTTAACGATCATATTACCCTGCTTCAGACTGATAAATTCCGAAACCTTTATTTTCTTCAACTCCAGCGAGAAGAACCTATCCAGAAAAGCAGTGGCAAACTCCCCCACTCTATGGGCCCTGTATCTGCAACCCTTTTTGTTTTTCACTATTTAACATATGAGTGAGCAATATATTGCAATTAGTATGCGGCTAAATCATCACTCTCAACAGCGGTCACCCTTATAATATCAGTATCTTTCTACACCTAATCAAAAATTCTTAAGGGTTCTCATCTGACTTAGACTCAGTAAATGATGGAGGGTTCATTCAAGTGAAGTCTCAAATCCTGGAAGCAACAGTATTGGCTACTGGGTTGGCTAGAATGCAGCTGGGCATTCACTCTGGGCTGCCACAGAATGAGCTAGGGTGGTGAATTCTGCTCTGAACACGTGGGAGACGTGTTCGTCCAGTAGATTTGGTTGGATGGGCTGGGGTTCTAGATGTCTTCTATTCCTCCTCCCTTAGTCCTCTTTGGAGGAATATTTCTTAAATAGAGGAGAAAGGTTTAGACTAAGAGTTTAACTAAAGCTCATGCTCACTCGCACCACATGAATACTGAAAGAAGGGAAACTTTTCCTAAAACATCTCATAGCCTTCAGTCCATAAGTGTGGCATGCTACACACTAATACATAAGACTCTACTAGATGGGGCTTTAAGACTTCCTAGGACTCTGTTGAACCTTAGGCTTTAATATCAAGTTTGTAATACCCCGAGTCTATACCCCAGACGCTACATGGTTCTCATAATCCCTAAGGATCATAAGCTAACCTATGACTGGTACCTGCTGCATTAACTGAATAATAATAATAATGTAATATGCGGAATTTAGGCGGACACTTTCCATAAGGTTCAAATATGTAGATAAAACTAAATATGGAACTAAAATTTCTTTCTGAAAATACTTCTAGTTTGAAAAGCCTCTAAACTATCTGAACTTTGGAGTTGATGGGACAATCCCCCAACTAACTCCAACTACTGAAAGTGTACTGATAATCTAAAATACTAAAATAAAACAATCGTATCCTTGAACTATAAGGGCTCACCGCTAACTTTAAAGGTTGAAAGTCTGAACTACTAAGGGTGCTCGGGAGCCCGCATGTCTGAACCTATGATATAAGACATCATAGCACAAGAGAAAAATATGAATCAGTACTTTGAATGTACTGGTATGTAAAGTGAGGTAGGATGAAATGCATGGGTCCATATGTATGAACAATACTGACTGAATAACATGAATATAACTAAAAATGAGTACATGCATAAATACGTATAATATAACTGAAATCATGACAATACTGAATACTGAGTCTTGATACTGATATACTAATATCAAAGTTTATGATATGGTATTACTGATAACTGGATGACTATAAATAACAGTCCTGATTCTATGGAAACATACTAAGTTTTGTACTAAGTTGAGTAACTGTGTCTGACAGTCCTGAGTCTGTAGAACTGAACTTAATTCTATACTGAGACTAAATCTGAAACTAAGACTGTGGGAAGTAATCATCTAACCCATATACCCCTTCTCTAACTGATTTAAGGTCTAAGTTGTAACCTAGTTAGAAGGGTGTCAATACCGTATCACGGGTAAGGATAAGCTGAGTCACCCTCATCTGGAAGGTGCTCTGAAAGAGAATAATGGGACCCTCAACTGGAAAGTTAAATCACCTTATTAACCCTCAACAGGTAGGTTAATGTCTCAACCTATGCTGGTTACGTAGTTCTAGAGCACAAGGACTGCTTCTTAGGATCATACCCTCTACTGGCAGGTGAGTCCCCATCCTTGGGTTCACTCGGTACTGAGTCCTACTCCTAACTGAATAGATACTAAACTAATTCCTAAATTGTACTAAGCTTGACTGAACTGTTACTGATTGTACTATTTGACTAAACTAAATTGAGTTCACTGACTTTCATAGACTGACAGAATACTACTGAGATTTTCTTGAGTTCTGTAACTGACTGAAGCTCTAGGTAAACAACTAATTTTTTGGGTATTGAATACCCCCAAGACTCGATAGCATGAAAGGTAAATCATAGCATAAGCTTGAAAAGCATAATCATGTGCACTTGTTCACAACTCATTCATGGAAACATTTTATCAAACACTTGTATGATACAACTTGCACATAAGCTAACATGACATGATATCTTTCCCTTATTAGTTCACATGAGTAATTCATCAAGCACTTGGTGAGCATACATATTCATATAACACTAAACAACAAGTAACATCATAATTCAAATTCCCATTGACAATTTCTAGGGTTTTACATAGATCTTCTTGATACTACATACATATCAATTAACCTCACATGAAACGCATCATAAAACATGGATTAGAATCCTAATTAATTATTAAAAACATGAATATAATCAAACCCAACATAGAATTCATGAAATCTATAAACTTTAAGTTTAAAAATAGTTTCTTGGACTCCAAGGGTGGAAGGGACCCTTGGATGAACAATTCACATACCTTGATTACTACTTTCAAGGAGATTGAAGTGAGTTCTTGAGACTTTAATTCTTGAACTTGATGAGGCTAGTCCTTGCTCTTGAGTGGTTTATGGGTAAAGAATGAAATTTTGCCCTATAGGCTGATTAATTTCATGTTAAGGCTGAATAAGGTGGGGAAAATGACCCATTTACCCCCCATAACCCGTATTAAAATAATGTTTAACAAGTTTGTCCTTGCGCCGCGACCCCTGCTTGGGTCAAGTAGCCATCGCGATGCGACCCCTACTCGGGTCAAGTAGCCATAGCGGTGTGACCCTTACTTGGGTTGACGTCCCTCGCGACGCGGGGCTATCATGACCCTTCACTATTTTGGGCATCTAAACTTGCCCTTACGCTAGTCCGAAAAATCCAAAACTCACCTGAGATGACCTACAAGTGACCCTGATCATGAACAAATTTGGAAGGCTAAAATAATTCTAAGTCTTGATACTTAGCTAAAACTTTTTAAGTCTTGGAAACCGTAACAAGCTTAAAGGACTAAGTTAAGCTAAGAATTTTGTGGGGTCTTACAGATATACAAAGTAATCTATCTAGCCACTTCATTGAATCATGCTGAGATTATAGATATTCATGAAGCAAGTTGAGAGTGTGTGGGGTTGAGGTTCATAATATATCTCATTTGAGAAAAATATGATTTGAAATATGACAATGTACCCATAATTTTATACTTAGATAATGCAACATGTGTACCACAACTTAAGGAAAGATTCATAAAAGGAGATAGAATGAAGCACACTTCATTAAAGCTTTTCTGGATATATAAGCTCCAAAAGAATGGTGATATTAATGTGCAACAGATTCGATCAAGTGACAATGTGGCTAACTTATTACCAAGTCTCCTCCTCCTAAAACTTTCAAGAAGATGGTGTACAAGATCTGGATGCAAAGGCTCAAGGATATTCTCATTAGGGGGAGTTAATACGCTCTGTACTCTTTTTCCCTTATGATGTTTTTTCCTACTAGGTTTTCCTTGTAAGGTTTTTAATGAGACAGTCGAAATATGTATTATTAGAGATGTGTACTCTTTTTCCTTCACTAGATTTTCCCCACTGGGTTTTTTATAGTAAGATTTTAACGAGGCACATTATCTATCAATTAGACATTTAAGGGGGAATGTTATAAATGTATTTACAGTATAGTGAATGTCTATCAAAAATACAGATAAGATTTAATATAAACTATCAAGATCTAGTTGATATTTATCAGGATTTGAAGTATCTGTCTTTTAGTCAGAAACTAGGAGTAAATTTCCCCTATAAATAGAAGGGTTTCATTTATTGTATCCTAAAGAATCTTATGATAGCTCATTCTCAAGAGAAAAAAGAAGTCTCCCCTCTTCTCTCTATCTATTCTTGTTGTTTTTACTTTATATTTCATAACAAATTTGAGTATTTTTAGTTTATCATATCGTTTAAGTTAGATCAAAGCATAACTATGTTCATTTTTCCTTTTATCCTCTATTTATATATAATTTTTTTTATAAAGTTATATTTCTCTATCTACTAGTTTACAGCACATACACTACACATGTATACAGAATTATGTAGTATACATTTTTATAAAGTAAAATTAATATAATTTACACATATATTGAGTAATATACATCTGAAACAACCTCTCTATTTTATCTGAGGTAGTTGTATGGTCTGTGTATGCTCCACGCTCTCTATATTCCACTGTGCGGAGATACATGGAAATGTTATTGTTGTATTGAGTAATATAAAGATCCAAAGTCATTGAGAAAATTTATTGTCTTGGTTAAGATGAACAACTTATGTTTGATTAAATACATGTGATATCTTTTTCACAATTATGTTGTCTGGGCTAGCTTGCTCCCATCTTGACTAATTTTATGTGATACTTTCTACCTCCCACCAAAAAGGTACCTATTTAATGTTATGGTAGGTGTAATGTATTGACCCTCTAGGTCATTTTCTAGATTTTTATTCATTGTTTATATTTCAAGCCTTCCAGTAGTTTTAATAGGTCATTTATGACTTGATGGGATTAGTGATTTGGTTCTCGTAATTTATTTGAGTTTTAAGTCAATATTCTTGTTTTACAGCTTTTGAAATTGAGAATTTGACTCTAGTCAAAATTTCAAGTAAGTAATCTCAGAAGAGACTTTTAATAGTTCCCGTCGCTCGAAAAATATAGATTTAGGTTGGAGGACTTTTAGTTCAGATCTCGAGGCTTTTAAACTTGCTTTGGGATTTTTCAATGATTTAATTAAAAAAGGATAGAATAGAATTGGGCCCGTATTTTGTAAATATGACCTTTTGGGGAATTTCATCAATTCTGTTGAGTCCACAATATCAATTTTGATACAGTAGAATTTTTTATTTCACGAGATTTTAAATGCATACAAAAGACCCTTTTGAGGAATTTCAAACCTTAGGAAATTGTTGGTGTGTTTTTGGTGGTGCACAACACTAGCCTTCAACGCGTTTATGACAATATTACTACATTTGGGAAGGTCAATTGAATTGACCTTTCCATTCAGTGGTGGTCTGCGATATTTACGAAAAAGTTTTGGTCTGACTGACCTGAGTTTGTTCTTTGCGTTCATAGAGAACTAGGTTCATTTTCCAAGGATTGGACTGATGGACCTCGCATTCACGATAGGGATCTGCATTCACAAAGATAGGATCCTTGTAAGTATAAATACCCCCTCTACTTTGACTTTCTCATCATTTTTCTTGAGCTTACCTCTATTATTGAGCAGTGGAGTTGGGGAAATTGTGGGTTCTTATCATAATAAGTGAGACAAGTTAGTTCCACTACTTTTGGTCGATTTTCCCTTGTTTCTACTTGGAATTCATCTCAAATTTCATTAAGTTCCTAGTTTGAACCTTTAATTTTCTTGACCATTGAAATCCATTTTGATCCTAATTTAGGCCCTGTTCGTGCTCGATTTTTGAGATTTTTATCCGTGTCTTATGAGGGAACTAATTACGGATATTAGTTTCAAATTTCATTGGTAGGCCCAGTTAGTTAATTTTGACCCAATTTTTGGTTCGGAGTATAAAATTGCAATGTGGGTATCAATTTACTTGTAATGAATTTTACATTGTGCTTTTATAGCCCGATGGAATTCAAAGGTCGATAGAGGGGACAAAAAGCTCTTTGTTAGTCCAAGACTATGGTTCGACTTTAAAGTAGGTTACGACCTACTTTCTTATAGACTTTTCTCTATGAGATGGTATGCACTATAAATTTCATGTGGGATAGGGTATTTTATCCTTTTTGTTATTATTGGCCTTCTTTGGGGGATTTTAGAGTAGAGTTTCTCTTTGATCCTTAGTCAAGGATGTTTGTTATAACGTTAGGATTAGGACAAGAATATTTAGTATCTATTTGGAGTAGAATATTGTGATAAGACTAGTACTACCCAGTAAAAGAGACTTTACGATTTTGGGGAAAGCTTATTACAGGCTCTTTTCTTTATTCTTTTGTTTTATTGTATTATGGTGGGCCAACGGTCGTGAATACAATCTAGCTGGACTCTAGGTTAGTACTAACTTATTTTGAAGGTCATTTTTACCTTTACTTTATATCCCTACTATTTGTATACTGGTGATTGCATGTATATATTCATTCATGCACATACATGCATTGTGGTACAATTACAAGGAGAAATATTAATTTTGTCTTTTAAATAAAATAGGGAATTTATACCACCCTTACGCTCGATCGAAGAATTTTAAAGACTAAAATGTACCACTTTTTTATCTATTTATGGGACCCATAGAGGATTTGTGCAATGACCTTTCAGGTCATTTTCCATATTTTCACTTATTTTTGTTATTATAGCTTTCCTATAGCTACCCCAAGTTCTTTGTGACTTTTTGGAACTGACAGTATGGTTACCAATTAGTTCATTTGGGTTTTAGAGTCAATTCCTTATTTTGAAGTCTTCATTGGTTTCAAATGTCCAGCAGGCGAAGGCTTCAGTTAACAACCTAGAATGCAAATTCTTACAGTTCCAGCAGCTCCAGAATGTTGATTTTAGGCTAGGTGGACCTTTGTTTTGAGTCTCAAGACACTCGATCTTATTTCGACCTATTGGTCGGAAAGTTAAAACATAAGAAATTGGGTGTGGAACCCATATTTCATCAAAATGGCCTCGGATGGAAATTTTTGACTATTTTCTTGAGTCTAAAATTTCAAATTTAGTATGGTTACATATTCCATTTGCATATATGGTATTCCAGATGAATACTAAGGGGCTGGTGAAATTCCAAGTCTCAGCTATAACTGGTGCACCCGCGATCACGGGCCATGGATTGTGATAGCGATCTACCAGCATCATCATATGTCGTGATTGCGAAAATTTTAGTCATAATCGTGATTCCTTGGGCAGAACACCAGTGTTGCAATCACGATGGGGGAATGCCGCGATAGCGACTTCTTCCCCTGATGACACATATTGCGATCGCGATAGTCTGGTCACCATAGCGATACCTGAGGATCTGATATGGATATAAATAAACCCTTTTTGTGCAATTTTGCTCATTTTTCATCTATCCCAAGAGAGCTAAAACCTAATTAGTGAGAGAGCTTAAGAGTAACTCTTGTAGGTGATTTGAGAGCTTAAATATTGATTGATTACGTGATTTTTCTTCGAATTTGAGGTAAGATTCCTCTAATTTCATGGTAGAATTTTCTGTTTCTTGTTCAATAATTACAAAACCTTAGAGACTTTATTCTATCCCTAAATTATCTTAAATTTCACCTATTATAGAGGGTAATGACTCCCTGAGCATGAGGGAACATTGTGTTGGTTTTGGAAATGTGAGTTTTTCATAAATGGGACCAACATGGGATTTTGGGTGAGTTTTGTACCCAAAGCACAATAGTACAATATGGGTATCACTATTCTTGTATGGATGAGTAGAATGTGATTTTAAAAGCTTTTCATCTTGCAGAAGCTTCTCAAAAACAAAAAATGGTGATTTACAGATGTTTTAAACTTTCTTTGGCGTCTAGGTAGGCTAGGTTTTACCCCTTATTAGATTGAGAGAGTTCATAGTATTTTTGTGATATTGAGTTAGATTCGGGATGGGCTTAGGTATTCGTATAATGAATTGCAATGTTTGGGTTAGTTGGATCATTTATGCTATTTGAAAATAGTAAATTAGGCATAATTGACCTAATTGCACACATTGTAGGTGAATTTCCTAAATTAGGGATAAGTGAGGGTTGTTTACAATATTAAAGTGGATTTAGATACCTTAAGCCTAGTTCAGAGAGAATTTGTCTAAATTAGAACTTCGAGGATTAGAAGTGGGCCCTTGATCCACCTTAGGCTAAAACATATGTTAGCTTTTGTAGAACTTTATACACTTGTTAGACTCTTGGGAATGCTTATTGAGGTTATATTGAAAAACTTTGACACTTGATGGTTAAGTTGTTTGATGTGAGGGTTGACGTCGATTGATTATGCTATTACTTATGCTATTAATGATACTATTGATTATGTTGATGATATATTTACTAGTTTGAGTCCGACTATTGATTATATTTATCAGTTCAAGTCTGGCTATTGATTATAATTGCCGGTTTGAGTCTGGAGTATGATTAGGACATTGATGATATATTTACTGGTTCAAGTTTGGCTATTGATGTTATATTTATCAGTTCAAGTTTGTCTATTGATTATATTTACTAGTTAGAGTCCGGATATGCATATTATGCTATGAGGATATACTTATTATAATAAGCTGATATTGGAGTATGAAATTGAAAATAGCCATTTGGCTAAGTTTGAAAATGAGAAAATGGATATTGTATCAATATGTGAGTGGACTCTAGTGGTATGTTGAAAATTGGTAAATGATGGTGATCAGTTATACTATCTTGTGTTACCTTTCAGGCCTATAGGAGTTTGCAATAGGTTATTTACTTTTCCACACCAATTGGCGTATTGGAGCTAATTTTGTAGTTATGATTGCATGTGTTGATGCATTATATTACGTTATGCTATTGTTCCAATTTATTTACTTATTTATGCATAGCGATGTTTGAGTTACTTTAGGTTTGTCTATAACTTTACTTAGTTATGTTATCTTGTATTTTATCATACTTTTATCATGATTTAGCTCAGTTGGATGATGATGCCTACTGAGTACCCGTGGTTTCGGTACTCATGTTATACTTCTGTGCCTTCTTAGTACAGATCTAAGTACTAGTTGCCATCTTTAATCAATGCTCGTGCTGTGTTGATATTTGGAGATACGATGAGCTCTTGGAGTCAGAGTCGCCTATGTCCTTCTATCTTACTTATGTCTAGTCTTTAGTTTCAAGACAGATTGTATTGACTATTCTAGATACTTGGGTTGTATTTATAGTTGCCCTTGCACTGGCTCTACTAGGTCGTGGGATGGTATTTATGTAATGGCTACCTTTAGAATGTTTCTATTTCCTTTCTTATTTCTTGTGTTGAATTACATATTTTGCCCTTTTGGGGAATTTCCACCAAATTAACCTATTACGTTTAGCTCCAGGTTACGGTTCGTCTTACATACTGGCATGATTTAGTAGGTGCCATCATGACTCGTAATTCAAGTTGTGACAATTTGTGACACATTTATGGTTGCATTTCTCTACTTTTCACGACTTGAACCATGGCTTGGCCGTGAAGGGTATCTCAAGTCCACCGAGGACCAGAGACCACCCTCTTAGCCTAGCCAATTAGAACATAATAGATATATAAAGACAAGAGAGATAAACCCAAAAGTCTAAGTGATATAAATTTCCAAAATATCCACAATACCCATGTCCATATTATCCACAATATCACAAACTAAGAACCAAGAAAGTGTCGGAACATGCCCCCAACCATAGCCAAAATCACTTAGAAAAAAATCTAAGACATAAGGACTAATATATGAAATGAAGTCTTTCGATGGATTGAAGCTCACCACTTTAAGTCAACTCTTGATCTAACCACGAACACCTGATTACTGCAAAGAAAAGGTAGACTTGCCTTTGGACCCTATATCGTGTGGGGATACAACATCTGAAGACAATTAGTGGGTTGAACACTAGCATGTCACTTAGGGATAAAGGATGAAAATAATGTTATAATCCATAATCCGAAACCCAATAAAGCTAATGCACAACATCACATGCAATACATACGTATATATATCATATGTTGGGAAAGGGAGCAAGGCTTACCATGAACTTTAAAACATTAACCTGGACTATTAGCTCAACCGTCATAAATAGGCACCCACAGGCTATATAGGTTTAGCTCCCCCTACTGAAAGGGCCCCAGTGCGTGTTAGCCATATGAACTGGAGGTATCAAGGGAGACCTGATAATAACCCGACCCCACATCAATCTAAGATAAAAATATACATTAATAGTATGAACCATACACACATGACATTAATACCAAACCTCATATTGGCAAACACGAGTTTCCAGTATAAGTCATTCAAGACCCACACCTTCAAGGCTTAGCTACATAACCCCCCCCCCCATTAAGCCCAATTTAAAACAAATTTCACATAACATATTTTACAAATCAATGAACCAACCGTTAAGGCACATATGGGTATCGTCATACCCTTACACTTGCAACCTTATCTCTATGCCTTAACAATCATGTTTAACTTGGTGGAATACCTCAACCCTTTTTTTGTTTATCAAATCAAGTATGGGGGAATGCCTCGACCCCCTTCAAAACATAGCCAACAAGGACTTTAAAATCCATGATGATTGTTTAACCTTTTTAAGCCATGTAATTACATAGGTGGGTAAGTCAAATCAAGTGACAAAATCATATTGATTGACAATTTCACAAATAAGTTGAGGGCACATTATTTCCAATGCCATAAATCAAGTCAAAATCATCAAATTGGAGATTTAACCATGACCCCTCAATTTAATACCATTCCTATGCACCCCACAATGTTTAAAACCATTAATCAAGCATGCACATTGCATAATAAACTATGGAAAATCAATTAATGACCAACTAAGTCAAAGTCCATCCACTATGTAAAAACTCATAACAAAATCATGCATTAGTTTCAAAGAAAATAAGCCAAACCAAATGATAATTTACATTCCAAAAACAATTATGCCAGTGGGTTGGGGTTCTTATCAATTTCAATACCAAATTCCATTTATTTGAGGAAACCTTGTACCCCTAATTTCATTCACCATACCTATGCACCCCAAAAATTGTACAAATCAATAATTCAAGTATAATTAATCCATAATAATCATGGGAAAAGCATTTAAACAAATAAAATCCTAAACCCTCAATTCAAACCATACATAATTCGTAAAAGTCACCGAAAAAGCTATTAAGTCAACAATGTTCAATAACCCACAACCCATATTTAAAATCATAAAGAAAATCACATGGGTATATTTATAAACACTTGATTTCGACAAAATAAGATTTTGAGAAGGATTAACATGCCTGAAATATCAATAATTACAGAGAGAAATCAACCCTTGAGGCTTTAGATGACCAACCTTGAGAAAAACCTAATGTTCTTGACTTAGGGATTTAGGAGGAGAGAGCGGCATTTTGATTTGTATTACTGAAGATAATAGGGCATCTTAGTGTTTTTAAGTCACAGGGGAGAAGTTTTTGGGTAAGAAAAGACCAAAATACCCCTAAAGAAACTGACTAAACGTTGCAGGAATTTTCAATTAATGACATATTTGATAGCTTATCACTTAGGTGATGGCTTATCAACCTAGCTGTTACCTTTCCTAAGTAATTTAAGGTGTTTTATGGTTAGGTATGATGACTAAGATGATAGCTCATCACTTTGTTGACATCTTATCAACTCAAGTCGTCACCTTCTCCCAGACAGACACTCTGAGGTAGAAATGATCATAACTTTCTAATCCGATACTGGATTAAGGTAAAAATAGATGCATTGAAAATAAGACTCAAAGATCTTTCATTTGATATATGGTACGCCTCCTAACTCATTATATTATAGAAGTAATATCATTGGAAGTTGACCAAAATAAGGATGTCCACTAAAACTATATTGATAGAAAGGTTCTCAACTCGTCTTTGAGTTAGGAGATTTTTATGATCTCACTAAATCTCCAAAGATGTAACCACACTTTAGATTTGATAATAACACTTATATTGACATAGAATCATTGGGCTCGGGTCTATACACGTAGGAACAATAGTTCAAATTCTAGCTCAAAAATATGGGGTGTTACATTGTCTCCCCCCTTGGAATCATTCATCCTCAAATGATAGGTAGGAATTTGTTGATGCTATAGAAGTATGGAATAAAGGATGAAACCTCACATTAGGAATTTATTTTCCTCAATGAAACATACATAGGTATTCAAGAAGAGCTTCGTGATTTGACCAAGTAAATCATGTAAGCACAAATCATGAGATAATGAGACTTGGAATAGACATGATCTTTGCATGTGTTCTAGGGCACATGATCATAGAATTGTAAGGTATGAAATTTTCCTAAGAATCCTTGACTTGATTAAGATTGGTACAAAACATGAATTAAGATTCTCATGGGACATAAGAATAGAATAGAACATTCTCTACCTCAGATGATATGTTTAATAGAATTTAAATTTTGCGACGCTTCTCAACTATGCTTTCAACTATGAATACCATATTTCAATATATCAATCTTATAATTCCCAAGATAAATACATAACCACAAGAGTTTGAGTCTAACAGCATAGTACTTCCATGTTGAAGCCTAATTCGGAGTAAAAAGGTGCTTGCTTAAGCTATTAGTCCCTATACTCTACATCCTTTTAAGAATATTACTTCACCTTATCACTATAATCAAATAGCTTTCAATCCTTAAATCGAGGAGTACTATCCAAATAGCACATTGGTTTTTGTATTTATCAATCACAATATTCAAGTCTATCTATACTACACTCACTTTATAGATCTCCTCACTAAAACCTGCAACTTAAATCATTCTCACAAGGATTTTCACCACGTATCCCCTTCCTAACTATTTCACAGAAAAAAATTATCTACCTCTTCCGTCTTCACCTATAACCTTAACTCGAGTAGCCACACATAAAATTTTAACCATAAAGAACATTCACTCTTATATATAAAACATTACTGGCGCTATTATTATCATTATCATTCCAATATAAGGAAGGTCATTGAGGGACTAAAGTATAAGCAACAGTAATAAGAGTGAGATACGA
This sequence comes from Capsicum annuum, assembly GCF_002878395.1. Classification (NCBI taxonomy): domain Eukaryota; kingdom Viridiplantae; phylum Streptophyta; class Magnoliopsida; order Solanales; family Solanaceae; genus Capsicum; species Capsicum annuum. Next base: position 91,635,843 of record NC_061111.1, read on the forward strand.
TACAGTAGGCATGAAAACCTCATAGAAACCAACTATATCATACGTAGAGGATTGTTCAAGAATAAATATAATTTAGGGTGAGTTCTTTAGACGGGGAACAACGAGAGATGTGAGTACATATATCATGAGTTGTAAAGCATATAAATTCGAAATTCATATATTCAAAGGATAAGACAAGGATTTCTACTCGAAGCTATAGCTTCTCAATTTAAGAGTTGAGAATGACTATAAGTTTGATAAACCTTATATCTATGAGCTAGACCTGACATAAAATGAATCAGTACATATAGAAAGCATAGGTTCTTAGAACTAAGAATGATATGAGACATGGATTTATGGAAAACGAGCAATCATAACATAGAACTTGAATAATTAAAAGCTTGGATTGCTGAGAGACGTTATTGCTTCTAGTTCAGGGGTTAAAGCATGGACATAATTTGCATAGAGAACTTAGGCCTTAGGTGTAGACATAATTTGAATATATCAGACATTGGTAGAATGTTCTCTTGATCTGAAATAGGAGAATTTTCCTAGAATAAAAATAGAGTTATCATAGCCCTTCCCTAAAACTTACCACCAAGAGATAATTCAGGATCTGCCTTAGTTCATGATTTTCCCCTTAGACTCAAAGGTCATTACCCTAAACTTGTAACCATATTCCCTCATTGCATCTATACACACAATAGGGAAAAGATTTATAACATACCAGTGATGACATCTGGAGATGGCTCAGATTCTTGGTGGGTAGTAAGAGCATAAAGATAGTCCCGACCAGTGCTATAGGAAAAAGTGGCACCCTTTAGTGGAAGAGCTAATAAAGAGTCAACAAGAACCTTATTTTCCCCTATAGCAACATTGCCTGAAGGATAGATCCTCTAAATATGGCCAGGTTGGCCTCATTTAAAATACTTATTCCTCTTCTTATCACAAAAACCACGCTCAGCAATGAGGATAGGATGGAGTTGTCTAAGCCTCACTAGCCTAAGATTGGGAACCCTACACCCGATAACCATCACCACTCCAAAAATGACGATCCCTAGATGGCTTCAGATAAGGATCACTAGCCGTCGAATAACAACTAGAGTTGCACCACTTCTTCTTAGACCATTTACATCACCCCTACACGACACAACCTGAACCAGGGCCTATCCATGTCAGGTATCTCAAGTCTAACTGGGATTGGAGACAACCCCCAATACCCAACCATTGACCTCCTTACACCCCATGTCGAATGAATTCCGAACATATAACAAGATAAGAGAATATCAATTTTTAGATATTATGATAAGTTTACGACCAGAACCAACCACCAACAACCAAACAACCAACTAATATCAATATTAATATCGATACCGACACCGATATTTCCCATGTCTATAGTAGTTCGACAAAGCCTCTAATCAAAACCAAAGCATATCCATTCGAGACATGCCCCCTACCATATCAAAACCAAAACCAAAAGAAATAGTAAGGAAATGAAGAAATCCATAGCATAAAATGTGACCTTCCAAAATATGGAAGCTCACCACTTCGGTTTGAATCACGAGCTGATCCCAAATCCTAGTCAAAGTGCAGGAGAGGTAGAAGAATGTATTATTCCGACATCACATGGGGATACAACATCCGAAGAAGATTGGCATGGTGAACGCTATCATGTAACTCAAGGATAAGGATAAAATAATTCCATCAATTCAAACTAAGTCAAACGAAAGCACATGTACACATCCATGCACATCCATGTATATACATACCTACATATATATATACATACATATATATATATATATAATGTTGGAATAGGGAATTAACTTAAGTTTGTGTAGCTTTACCATCTCAAATCCACCCATGTACTATATGGGTTCAATGTTACCCCGTGAACGAGCCCCAGTGCATGTTAGCCCCAATGACCAGGGATTTTCTTGTTCTCTTCGCCCTCTATGATACATATATTTGAATATAAACTTGGGGGATTCCCTTGTACCCCACAAATACATAGTCATCAAGACCAACCGTCATGTCGACAAACATGAGTTTCTAGTATCAGTCGATTGGACTCACACCTTCACAGGTTGCTAACATAACTCCCATTATTTCCAAATTAAAACATGTAATTGATAATCCAACCACCAATTTCAGGAGTCAAACATTAAGGCATAATGAGTGGTATCGTCATATCGACCATAGCTTGCAAGCAATTTCATTAGCCAACACTTAGGGGATTCCCATATCCCCCACAAACTTTATTGTTAAAACCACTTATGGAATTCTCGTGTACCCCACAAAGTTTAAAAAACTATCCTTAAACAGTTAACCATTTATGATATGCATTAGTTTCAATAAATAAACCAAACCAAGTAATAATACATAAACCAAAATCAATTATGCAAGTAGGTTGAGGTTGTACCAATTAATTTGGGGATTCCTTTGTACCCCTATTTCCATCCACAATTCCCATGCACACCAATGCATTTACAAACCATTAATTTAAGCATAATAGTTTCATAGATATCATGAAAAAGCATTTAGACAATTTATGTTTATAAAAACCCTCAAGCCATAGTTTAAAACCCAACATCAATAACTTATGAACAATACTTTAAATTACATGATTTTACATAATTGACAATGAGGGAATTATAACATACCTGAAATACCAAGAAATTTGGAGAAGAAGGCACCCTTAGAACCCTAGATGACCACTTTCTTTAAAACCCTAGCCTTAAATTGAACAAAGAGTTTGAGAGAGAATTTAGGAGTGTTTTATTGGGATTGATGTGATAATCAAGCCCCAAGAAAGGCTTTAAGTCATGGGGTCCAAGGGGTTAAAGTGGAAAATGTCCAGAGTGCCCTCAACTTAAGAACTGAAAAAGGATCACCTTTGATTATGAGTCAACCCTTGACTCGTAGCCACTCCTTACGACTCATCACCATGAGTCATAACCAAGACAGTACCACTAAGGCACCCTACACAGTTATCCTTATACCTTAACCAACCAAACCGTAATGAGACCCTACGACTTATAGGGTCTAGTGTTAGACAACACAGAACCCAAATTGAGAATTACACTGGACACCCTATGATTATAGCATATGACTCATAACATATCCTTATGGCTCTTAGTGAGCCACTCGTACTCAGAGTAGAATCAAGCCACAAATTTTCATAATTTGGTTATGACTCATCCTAACGGTTTGTCACACGTCCTTATGACTCGTGCCCTCAAGTCATACCCAGAATAAAAACTTCACAAACACCCCTCACTGATCACCTTATAATTAGGTTCACCTGACCCATCAGGACACCCTAGGACTCATGGGGTCATATCGTAACAAGGGTAGTAAGCTCAAAGCTCATGCAATTTTCAAGAGCAAAAGACCCAGGGTGTTTCAATTCTTCCCCACTTAGATCATTCGTCCTCAAATGATGAGTCACGATTAGACTCCATATACCTTTACTCTTACCTTTAAAAATATTAAAAAACAAATATATTAAGAATAAAATATACAATAGGCATGATTCTCCAGAGTGGAGAACAAGAATGGATACTTGGACTTTATGTCCTCTCTGACTTCTCAAGTAGCCTTTTCAACCTTGTTGTTCCTTCATTGAACCTTTACCAAAGTAACGCCCTTTGTCTAAAACTGATGAGCTTGATGATCCAAAATTTCAACAAGACTTCCTTATAAGACAAGGAATCCAAAATACCAATAACCTTGATAGGCACAATCAGTGATGGATTACCCACACACGTCCTCAACATTGACACATGGAACATCGGGTGAATGAAACTCAAACTAGGAGGCAAATCTAACTTTTACGCAACACTACTAACCCTCTTCAATACCAAGTATGGGTCAACATACTGGGGACTGAGCTTCGTCTTCTTCCCAAATTGCATTACCCCCTACATAGGAGACACATTAAAGAACATCCAAATTCCAACCTCAAACTCTAACTCCCTTCTCCTCACATCCGCATAGGAATTTTGGCGACTTTGGGTAGCTTTAAGTCTATCCCGAATCACCTTCACCTTCTACATCACTTGGTGAATCAAATTCAGGCCAAACATCTCAGCCTCACCAACTTTGAACCACCCAATAGGAGATCTACACCTCCTACTATACAATGCCTCAAATAGAACCATCCCAATACTAGAGTGGTAGATATTATTATACGTAAACTCTATAAGAGGCAAATTTTCAACCCAACTACCACCATAGTCAATTGTAAGCTTGAAGTATATCTTCCAATGTCTGAATAGTCCTTTCTGCTTACCTATCTGACTGCGGGTGAAAAATAGTACTAAGGCTCACCTTAGTCCCAAACCTCTCTAAAATGAATTCCAAAAGTGTGATGAGAATTGAGTACCACGATCTGACATGATAGAAACAGGGGCCCTATGAAATTTTACAATCTCTTAAAGGAACAACTTAGTATAGTCCTCTACCGAATAATTAGTCCACACTGGCATCCTATCCACGATGACCCAAATCGAATCAAACTGATTCTGAGACCGAGGAACACTGGTAATGAAATCCATATTATTTATCTCCTACTTCTATACAACCAACTCAATCTCTTAATACAACCTTTCGGGCCTCAAGTGCTCAAACTTTACTTGTAGACACACTATTAATTTGGTAACAAAATTGGCCACATTTCACTTTGTATTGTTCCAACAATAAATCTCCTTAAGATCATGATACTTTTTGGTCAAACTAGGTTAAATAGTATAATGCGATATATGAGCCTTAGCCAAGATCCTCTCTCGCTATCCATCTATGTCGGGAATAATAACCTACCTTGGTACCTTAAGATACCATCACCACTAATATTAAAAGCAACAACCTTTTATTGTCCCACATCCTTCTTAATCTTTATTACGACAGGATCCAATACCTGTTTCTCCTTTATTTTAGCAACAAGGGCTGAGTTCGCCACCTCTTACAAAAACACACCATCATTCTTAGAGTCTAAGAGACGAATTCCAAGGTTGTCCAAATGGTGAATATCTTTCACCAATTCCCTTTTTTCCTCATTCACATAAACAAGACTCCCTATGGATAACTTGCTAAGAGCATCAGCAACTGCATTAGCTCTACTTGGGTGATAGTGGAGACTCATGTCATAATCTTTCAACAACTCAAGCCATCTTCTCTTCCTGAGAATCAACACCTTCTAGGTGAACACATATTGCAGGCTCTTATGATCAGAAAAGATATCTACATGGACTCCATACTAATAGTGACACCAAATCTTTAATATGAAAAGAATAGCCAACAACTCCAAGTATGAGTCAGATAATTCTTCTCATGAACTTTCAACTGCATAGAAGCATAGGCCACCACTCCACCATGTTGCATCCACACACAACCAAATCCTACATGGGAAGTATCACAATAAACCACAAATCCATCATTACTTTCAGGCAGAGTCAAAACTAGATCGAAAGTTAACTTATTGTTTAGATTCTCATAACTACCCTCGCAAGGATCAGACTATGAGAACTTCACCTTCTTCTGAGTCAATTTAGTCAAAAAGGCCGTAATAGAATAGAAACTTTTCACAAACCTTCTGTAATAACCAGCTAAACCCAAGAAGCTCTAAATATCGATTGGATTTATGGGTCTCGTCTACTTCTTAACCATCACAACCTTTTGTGGATCAACCATGATCCCTTAACAAGACACAACATGATCTAAATAAGTCATAACATTCAACTAGAACTCACACTTAGAGATCTTAGTATACGACTATTGATCTTTCAAGGTCTACAACACAATACGAAGGTGATCAACATAATCTGCCTCACTCTTAAAATACACTAGAATATCATCTATGAATACAACGATGAACAAATCTAGAAACTAATGGAAGACCCTATTCATCAAGCATTGGTCAAACCAAAAAACATCACCAAGAAATTAAAATAACTGTACCGGGTTCTGAAGGCAGTCTTGGGGATATCCCCCTCTCTAATCTTTAACTGCTAATACCCAAACTGAAGATCAATCTTGGAGAAAAAATTATTACCCTATAACTAATCAAACAAATCACCTATCCTTGGAAGAGAGTACTTATTTTTTATCATCACATTATTCAGTGGCAGCAGTCAATACACATTTGAAGGGAACCATTCATTTTATGCACGAACAAATACTGGTGCACCCCTTAGGGACACACTAGGATAGATAAATCCCTTATCTCGAAGGTCTTTTAACTGCTCGTTAAGCTCTTTTCACTCTGGTAGAGCCATTCTATATGGGGGATAGAGACCAAAAGAGTGTCCAAAACAAGATCAATCCCAAAATTAATCTCCCTATCAGGAGGGACACCAGGAAGATCATTTGAGAAGACCTCAGGGAGATCATTAACCACGGGAATGGAATGTAATGAAGGACTTTTCAAGTAAGAATCATTAACTCGGACCAAGTAGTAAAGACACCCCTCGTAATAATTAAGGAATTTAAACATGACCTTACAGTTTTGACAATCTAAGGAGGCATACCATGATTGCAACCAATCCATCCCCAATATGACATCGAAATCAACCATGTCTAACTTTATCAAATCTACCAGAGTTTCTCTACCACCAATCAATACCACACAACCCCTGTAGACTCTTATAGCCACTACAGAGTCACTCATCGAGATAGAAACAAAAAAAGGTCTGAAACTATATGCGAGACCAAAAACAAAATGCACAACTATAAATGGGGTCACATAAGAAAGAGTGGACCTCAAATAAAGTAAATAGTACACATCACGGGAAAAGAGTTATAACATACTAGTAATGATATCAGGAGATTCCTTAGACTCCTAATGGGTAGTGAGAGCATAGACATGGTTCCGACCAGTGTCGAAGCAAAAAGGGGCACCCTGTGGTGCAGGAGCTGATGAGGAGGCAACAGAAACCTTGTTAACTCCAAAAGCAACCTTACCCATGGGACAGTTCCTCAACATATGTCTAGATGACCATATTTAAATACCTATCCCTCCTCTTATCACAAAATCCATGATGTAATCAACCATAAAACTTGCAGAGAGGATATAATAGAGCATATAATAGAGCAGACTGAGCCTTATCAGCCTAAGATTAGGCACCCTATGCCCTACATCCACTATTATACTGAGAACAATGATCTCCTGAAGGCTTTGAATAGGGAGAACTAGCCATAGAGTAGGAACCAGAACTCCCCCACTTTTTATTAGACCACTTTCCACCATCTTTACCATCTTGTTGCTGACCTCTACCCTAATTTGAATAGCAAAACTTCTTGCTCTGCCTCTCCAGCTCAACCTGCTTTTTCTTTTCTTCTTTGCATTGTTGCATATAAACTACAAACTGAGAAATATCCATATCTTTGTTTAACAAGAAATTCTTACTCTCCAGAATAAAGTATTTGAACAACCCAAAAGCAAACTTTCTCATTCTAGCCCTCATTTTAGACACCAACTTTGGAGCATACCGAGACAACTGATGAAACTTCAAGGCATACTCCTTGGCTGACATCTTGTCTCTTCTTTAAGTTAGAAAACTTTTCCGCCTTAGCCTTTCTCAACTCTTGGGGAAAATGTGGTCTAGAAAAGTACTAGAGAAATTGTCCCGTAAAGCAAAATCAACATCATCGCCCCTAGACTGGTCCTATTCCTCATACCATTGGTACGCCACATCTTTCTATTGGTAAGTGGCGAACTCCACACCTTCCACATTAGTGGCATGAATCACACAGAAGATTTTTTCCATCTCATCAATAAAGTATTATGGATTTTCCTCAACTTTAGAACCAATGAAAGTAGGTAGAGTCAATCTCATAAATTGGCCAACTCTAGTAGCCTTGGAGAATGGAGTAACCAAAGAAACCCGCTCAGTCTAGAAGTCTACCAACTGGGTAAGAAAGTGAATTGACTAGAAAAATTTTGTATTAAACACATCCGCTTGAGGTTCCTGGAGAGGAACAGATGGAACCAGTGGAACTTCATCAAGGTAATTAGAAGCAGCAACCCTAGACCAGGTTTGAACTCCTAGAGTAGAGTTAGTTTTGTCTATATTGTCCTCAAACTAGACAGAAGAGTTCCCATAAATATCAGATCTTTTTGGAGGCATGATCTAAAAGTCTAACAATCGAGAATTTGAGAGACTCAAGACCTTAGACTCTACAACTCAAATTAAATCAACAAGAAAGGCAAACACTCCTAAATGTCTCATAGCCTTTCCCTTATAAAGGTGGCACGCTACACACCCATAAAAGAAACTCAACTTTAAATGAATTTGGGGAAACCAAATTAACCATGAACCTAGTGCATTGATACCAATATGACATAACCCAAATCAGTGCCTAGCCTTGTCGGGTATCTCAAGTCCAACCAGGATTGGAGACCACCCCCAATACCCAACCATTGACCTCCTTACACCCTATGTCAAAAGATTTTCAAACATATAATAAGATAAAAGAATATTAATTTATAGATATTATGATAAATTTCTGACTAGAATTAATCACCAATAATCAAACAACCAACCAATACCAATACTGATATCAAAACTGATACCACCTATGTCCACGGTAGTCAGACAAAGCCTCTAATTGAAACCAAAGAATATCCAATTGGGACATTCCCCCGACCATAGCTAAAATCAAAACTAAAAGAAATAGTAAAGAGAAAAAGAAATCAATAGCATGAAATAGGGCCTTTCAAAATATGAAAACTCACTACTTCAGTCTGAATCACGAGTTGATCCTGAATCCTAGTCAAAGTGTAGGAGAGGTAGAAGTATGGCAAGTTTCTTCATTACGTGGAGATACAATGTTTGAAGATGGTTAGCAGGATGAATGCTAGAATGTAACTTAAGGATAATAATAAAATAATGCTATCAAGTCAAACCAAAGAACATGTACATATCTATGCATATATATATATATATATATATATATATATATAAAAAAAAAAAAAAAGCATTATATATATATATATATATATATAATGCTAGGATAGGGAACAGTCTTAGCATGAACTATAAAAATTTAACCTGAGTTTATATATCTTTACCATCAAAAATCTACCCATGGGATATATGGGTCTAGTGTTAACCCTTGAACAGGCAAAGTGAGTGTTAGCGGTTCAAACAGGAGATATCATAGATGATCGGGGATTCCCTTGTACCCTTCGTCCTCTATGATACATATATACAAATATACACTAGGGGGATTTCCTTGTACCCCATAAGTACATAGTCATCAAGACCAACCCTCATGTCGGCAAACTTGAGTTTCTAGTATTAGTCCTTCGGACTCACACCTTCATGGCTAGCTAACACAACTCCCATTATTTCCCAATTAAAATATGTAACACATAATCCAACTACCAATTTTAGGATTCAAATATTAAGGCATTATTAAGTGGTATTGTCATACCGGCCATAGATTGCAAGCAATTTCATTAGCCAACACTTAGGAGATTCTCGTGTACCTCGTAGACTTCATTGTTAAAATCACTCGGGGAATTCCCATGTATACCACAAGATTTTCAAAACTATACTTAATCTATTAACCATTTATGATATGTATTAGTTTCAATAAACAAACCAAACCAAGTAATAATGTACAAACAAAACTCAATTATGCAAGTTGGTTGAGGTTGTACCAATTTCCATGCCAAACCAATTAATTTGGGGATTCCTTTGTACCCCTATTTCCATCCACCATTCCAATTTACTTTTATGCATTTACCAACCATCACTTTAAGCATCATAGTTTCATAGATGTCATGGAAAAGTATTTAAACAATTTATGTTAAAAAAAACTCAACCCATAGTTCAAAACCTAACATCAATATCTTATGAACAATTCTTTAAATCACATGCTTTTACAAAATTGACAATGAGGGAAGAGTAACATGCCTGAAATACCAAGAAATTTGGAGAAGAAGGCACCCTTAGAACCCTAGATGATCACTTTTTTAAAATTGTAACTTAACTTAAACATAGAGTTCGAGAGAGAATTTAGGAGTGTTTTATTAGGAATGATGTGATAATGAAGCCCCAAAGAAGGATTTAAGTCATGGGGTCCAAGGGGTTAAACTGTGAAATATCCAGAGTGCCCTCAACTTAAAAACTAAAAAAGTGTCATCTTTGATTATGAGCCAGCCCTTGACTTGTAGCCACTCCTTACGACTCATCACCACGAGTCGTAACCAAGGTAGTACCACCAAGGAACCCTACACTATTATCCTTACAACTCAATCAACCAACTCGTAATGAGACCATACGACTCATAGGGTCCAATCGTAGTCAACATAGAACCCAAATTAAGACTTACATTGGACACCCTACGATTACACCTTATGAATCATACCATATCCTTACATCTCCTATTGAGATACTTGTACTCAGAGCAGAATCAAGACAAAAAATTTCATGATTGGATTAGAAATTGTCCGAACAACTCGTTAAGCGTCTTTATGACTCATACCCTCAGGTCGTACCCAGAACAGAAACTTCAACACCCCTTAATAGTAACCTTATAATTAGGACCACCTGAACTATCAGGACATCCTACGACTCATGGGGTCAAGTCGTAACTAGGGCAGTAAGCTAAAAGCTCAAGGAATTTTCAAGGGCCAAAGATCTAGGGTGTTTCAATTCTCCCCCACTTAGATCATTCCTCCTCAAATGATGGGTCAAGGAAATTGTTAGCTTGATTAGACACCAGATATCTTGAGCAAAAAATAAGAATGGATACTTGGACTTCATGTCCTCTCCAACTTCTCAAGTCTAACTACGTAATACTTCCATGTTGAGGCCTAACCCAGAGTAAAAAGGCACTAGCTTAAGATATGGGACCCTATACTCCAAATCCCTTTAAGAATATTAGTTCACCTTATCGCTATAATAAAACTACTTTCAAGACTTAAATCGAGGATTACTAACCATATAATACATTGGTTTGTGTATCTTTTAATCACAATATTCAATCCTATCTATACTACACCCATTTTATAGATCTCCATACTAAAACCAGCAACTCCAATCATACGCACAAAGATTTTTGTCACATATCCCCTTCCTAACTATTTCACATAGCAAAAGTTCATCTCCCTCTTCTCTCTTTACCTATAACCTTAATTCGAGTAGCCAAACACAAAATTTTAACCTTGAGAACATCAACTCCAATATCTTAAAAATTACACTGCTGTGATTATCACTATCATTCTAACATAAGGAAGGCCATTAAGGGACTAGAGTACAAGCATCAGGGATGGGAGTGAGATACAGTGCAATATACATAAAATACCTCATAGAAACCAATTTGATCATACATAGAGGATTGTTCGACAATAAACATAATGTAGGGTGAGTTCTTCAGACTAGGCACAATGAGAGACATGAGTGCATATATCATGAGTTGTATAGCATATAATACCAGTATTCATATATTTAAGAGAGAAGACAAGTATTGTTGCTCAAAACTATAGCTCCTCAATTTAAGAGTTGAGAATGGCCATTAGTTTGTTAAACCTTATATCTCTGGTCTAGACCCATCATAAAATGAATCAGTATATATAGAAAGCATAGATTCTTAGAACTAAGCATGATATGACACATGTATTTATAGATCACAAGCAATCATAACATGGAAATTGAATACTTAGAATCTTGGATTGCTTGGAGATGTTATTACTTCTAGTTCAGGGGTTGGAGCATGGACATAATTAGCATAGAAAATTTGGACCTTGGGCATAGACAGAATTTGAATACATAAAACATTGGTAAAATGTCCTCTTGATCTAAAGTAGGAGAATTTTACTAGAATAAAAATAGAATTATCATGGCCCTTCCCTGAAACTTACCACCATGAGAAAATTCAGGATATGCCTTAGTTCTACACCCTTAGGCTCAAAAGTCATTACCCTATACCTACAACCATATCCCCTCATTAAATCTATATACGCAATATGAGAAAAGAGTTATAACATACCAGTGATGACATTTGGAGGTGCCTCAAATTCCTAGTGGGTAGTAACATCATAAAGACGGTTACAACAAGTCCCAGAGCCATAAGTGGCACCCTTTGGTGCAGGAGCTGATGAACAGGCAATAAAAACCTTATTTTCCCCTATAGAAACATTAACTGAAGGATAGTTCCTCTAAATATAGCCAGTTTGGCTGCATCTAAACACTTATTCCCCCCCCTCATCACAAAAATTGCAGTGCAAATGCCCATAAAATTGGTAAGGATAATAAAATAGAACTGTCTGAGCCCCACTAGCTTGAGATTGGGCACCCTACACTCGATAACTATCACCACTCTAAAAATAATGATCCTAGATAGCTTCAGATAAGGAACACTAGTCATTGATTAAGAACCAGAGTTTCCCCATTTCTTCTTAGACTATTTACCATTATCACTACCTGACATAACCCAAACCAGCGCCTGGCCATGATGGGTATCTCAAGTCTAACTAGGACCAAAGACCACGCCAATACCCAACCATTGACCTTCTTACACACCAAGTCAAATGAATTATGAACATATAACAAGATAAAATTATAGTAATTTAAAGATATTATGATAAGTTTATGACCAGAACTAACCACTAACAACCAAATAACCAACCAAACCATTATCGATACCGATATCGACACTAATACCGCCCATGTCCGCAGTAGTTTGACAATGCCTCAAATAAAAACCAAAGAATACACAGTCGGACCTGCCCCTGACAATAACCAAAACCAAAACCAAAAGAAATAGTAAAGACATAAAGAAATCTGTAGCATGAAGTGAGGCCTTTAGAAGTATGAAAGCTCACATCTTCAGTCTGACTCACGAACTAATCCCAGATCCTAGTCAAAATGCAAGAGAGGTAGAAGTATAGTCAGTTCCTGCATCATGTGGGAATAAAGTATCCAAAAATAACTAGTGGGATGAACGCTAGCATGTAACTCAAGGATAAGGATAAAATAATGCCATCAATTCAAACCATGTCAAACCAAAGCATATGTAAACATCCATGTATATACATATATATAATGCTAGGATAGGGAATGAGATTAGCATGAACTTTAAAACTTTAACCTAAGTTTGTATAGCTTTATTGTCACATATCCACCCACGGGCTATATAGGTCCAGTGTTACCACCTGAATGGGCTCCAGTGTGTATTAACCACATGAATTGGAGATATCTTGGATGATCAAGGATTCTCGTGTACCCTTCGCCCTCCATGATAAATATATTTGAATATACACTTGGGGGATTCCCTTGTACCCCACAAGTACATGGTTATCAAGAACAATATTCATGTCGGCAAATATGAGTTTCTAGTATCAGTCCTTCGGACTCACACCTTTACGAATAGCTAACACAACTCCCATTATTGTCCAATTAAAATTTGTAACACATTATCCAACCACCAATTTCAGGAATAAAACATTCAGGCATTATTAAGTGGTATCATCATACCGTTCATAGCTTGCAAGTAATTTTATTTCCCAACACTTAGGGGATTCTCATGTACCCCACAGACTCCATTATTAAAGTAACTTGAGGAATTCCTGTGTACCCCAGAAGGTTTTCAAAACTATACTTAACCAATTAACCATTTATGATATGCATTAGTTTCAAGAAACACACCAAACCAAGTAATAAAGCATAAACCAAAATTAATTATGCAAGTGGGTTAAGGATGTACCAATTTCCATACTAAATCAATTAATTTGGGGATTGCTTTGTACACCTATTTTCATCCACTATTACCATAAACTCCAATGCATTTACTGACCATCAATTTAAGTACAATAGTTTCATAGATATCATGGAAAAGCATTTAGACAATTTATGTTAAAAAAAACCACAACCCATAGTTCAAAACCCAACATCAATATCTTATGAACAATACTTTAAAGCACATAATTTTACAAAATTGATAATAAGGGAAGAGTAACATGCTTGAAATACCACAAAATTTGGAGGAAAAGGTATCCTTAGAACCCTAGATGACCACTTTCTTTGAAACCCTAAATTTTACTTAAATAGAGGGTTTGAGAAAATAATGTAATAAATCCCCAAGAAAGGCTCTAAGTTGTGGGGATAAAGGGGTTAAAGTGGGAAATGTCTAGAATACCCTCAACTTAAAAATTGAAAAAGTTTAACCTTTGATTAAAAGTCATCCCTTGATTCGTAGGTACTCCTTACAGCTCGTCACCACGAGTCGTAACAAAGGCATTACTACCAAGGCACCCTATACTATTATCCTTATGACTCAACCAACCAACCCGTAATGAGACCATACGATTCTTAGGGTCCAGTCGTAGTCAACATAGAACCCAAATTGAGACTTACATTGAACACCCTACGATTACACCTTACAACTCATAACATATCCTTACGAATCTTAGTAAGCCACTTGTACTCAGAGCAGAATCAAGCCAAAACTTTTATGATATAGTTATGACTTATATTTACAACTTATCATGCGTCTTTACGACTTGTACCCTCAAGTCATGCCCAAAATAGAAACTTCAACACCCCTCACTGGTCACCTTACAATTAGGGTCACCTGACCTGTCAGGACACTCTATGACTCATGGGTTTAAGTCATAACCAAGGCAATAAGCTCAAAGCTCAAGGAATTTGTAAGGGCCAAAGATCTGGGTTGTTTTAATTCTTCCCCACTTGGATCCTTCCTCCTCGAATGATGGGTCAAGACAATTGCTATCATGATTGGACTCCATATATCTGGAGAGAAGAATAAGAATTGATACTTGGACTTTATGTCCTCCCCAACTTCTCAAGTAGCCTCTTCAACCTTATCGTTTCTCCATAGTACCTTTATCGAAGCTACGTCCATTGTCCGCAACCGATGAGCTTGTTGATCCAAAATTTCAATAGGGACATCCTCATAAGACAAGGAATCCAAAATATGAATAACCTTAAAAGGCATAATCAAAGACGGATCAGCCACACACTTTTTCAACATTGATACATAGAACACCGACTGAATGCAACTCAAATTAGGAGGTAACTCCAACTCATACGCAACACTACTAACCTTCTTCAATACGAAGTACGGGATAACATATCAGAGATTAGGATTCCCCTTCTTCTCAAATCTCATCACGCCCTTTATGGGAGATATCTTTAAGAAAACCTAATCACCAACCTTAAACTTCAACTTTGTTTACCCCATATTTGCATAGGAGTTTTGGTGACTTTGGGCAGCTTTACGTCTATTCTGAATCACCTTCACCTTCTCCATCACTTGGTGAACATAATACGGTCAAAATATCTTAGCCACACAAACTTTAAACCACCCAATAAGAGATATACCCCTCCTACCATACAATACTTTAAATGGAGCCATCTCAATACTAGAGTGGTAGCTATTATTCTATGCAAGCTCTATAAGAGGCAAATGTTCAACCCAACTACCACCATAGACAATTATGCAAGCTCGAAGCATATCTTCCAATGTCAAAATAGTCCTTTCTTCTTGCCCATCTGACTCCGGGTGGAAAGCAGTAGTAAGGCTTACCTTAGTTCCCAAACATCTCTAAAATGTATGCCAAAAGTATGATGAGAACTGAGTACCATGATTTGACATGATAGAAACAAGCGCCTCATGCAATTTCAAAATCTCTTGTAACAAGCGCCTCATGCAATTTCAAAATCTCTTGGAGGAATAACTTAGTATAGTCCTCTACCAAAAAATTAGTCCTCACTGGTAAAAAGTGAGCCAACTTAGTCATCCTATCTATGATAACCCAAATTGAATCAAATTAATTCCAAGACCAAGAAATATAGGTAATGAAATCCATATTAATTATCTCCCACTTCCATACAGGCAACTTAATATCTTGACAAAACCCTCCGGGCCTCAATTGCTCATCCTTCACTTGTTGACATACCATGCATTTGATAACAAAACTAGCCACATATTGCTTCATATTATTAAACCAATAAATCACCTTAAGATCATAATACATCTTTGTCAAACCAGGATGAATAGTAAAATGCAATTCATGAGCCTCAGCTAAGATCCTCTCTCGCAATCCATCTATATCGAGAACACATAACCTACCTTGGTACCTTAATATACCATTGCCACTAATATCAAAGAATATAACTATTTGTTTTACCATATCCTTAATAATATTCATTAAGATAGGATACAGTACCTGCTTCTCTTTTATTTCAGCAATAAAGGATGACTATGCCACCTTTTTCACAAATACACTACCATCCTCAAATACAAAGAGACTAATTCCAATATTGGCCAAATAGTTAACATCTTTCACCCATTCCTACTTTTCCTTATCCATATGAGCTAGACTCCCCATGGATAACTTGCTAAGAGCATGAACAACCATATTAGGTTTACCTTAGTGATAGTGGAGACTCATGATATAATCTTTTAACAACTCAAACTACCTCCTCTGGCTGAGATTCAGCTTTTTCTGGGTGAACACATATTGAAGGCTATTATGATCAGAAAAGATATCTACATGGACTCCATAAAAATAGTGACACCAAATCTTCTATGCGAACACCACAACCAATAACTCTAAGTCATGAGTCAGATAATTCTTCTTCTAAACTTTCAACTACCTAGAAGTATAGGCCACCACCCTACCATACTATATCAACACACAACCAAGTCCCACATGGGAAGTATCAGAATAAACCATAAATCCATCATTACCTTCAGGTAGAGTTAAAATTGGAGATGAAGTTAACTTATCTTTTAGCTTTTTGAATCTACCATCACAAGCATCAGACTATGAGAAATTCACCTTCTTCTAAGTCAATTTAGTCTAAAAGGTCATAATAGAAATAAAACTATCCACAAACCTTCTGTAATAAATAAATAAACCCAAGAAGCCCCGAATATTGATTGGAATCGTGGGTATAAGTTACCTCTTAACCATCACAACCTTTTGTAGATCTATCATGAACCCTTCAGTAGATTCAACGTGACCAAAGTAAGTCACAACATTCAGACAGAACTGACACTTAGAAAACTTAGCATACAACTAATGATTTTTCAAAGTCTGCAACACAATATGGAGGTGATTGGTATGATCTGCCTCACTCTTAGAATGCACTAGAATATCATCTATAAATACAATAATGTACAAATCCAAAAACTGATGGAAAACCCTATTCATCAAGTTTATATATGCCACCGGGTCATTGGTCAATCCAAAAGGCATCACCAAAAAATTCAAAATGACTATATCGGGTTCTGAAGGCAGTCTTAGGGATATCCGCCTCTCTAATCATTAACTGTGATACTTGGGCTAAAGATCAATCTTAGAGAAAAAATTTGCACCCTATAACTGATTAAAAAAATCATGTATCCTTTAAAGAGAGTTCTTATTCCTTATCATCACCATATTTAATTATTGGTAGTCAATACACATCCAAAGGGAACAATTCTTCTTACGTACTAATAATACTGGTGTACCCCAAGGGGATATGCTAGGACGAATAAATCCCTTATCTAGAAGGTCCTTTAACTTCTCCTTAAGATCCTTAAACTCTGATGGAGCCACTCTATGCGGGGGAATAGAGATCAGACGAGTGTCTAGAGCAAGATCAATCCCAAAATCATTCACCCTATTAGGAGGGACACTAGGAAGAACATTAGGGAAGACCTCAGAGAATTCATTAACCATGGGAATGGAATTTAATGAAGGACTTTACATGTTTGAATCATTAACTCATACCAAGTGGTAAAGACACCCCTTGGAAATTAATTTCTGCTTCTAAGATATGGTATAAACCTTTTCTTAATCTCTAAAAAAACCCCTTCCCACTCAATGACCAGCTCATTAGGGTTTAAACATGACCTTATGAGTTCGATAATCAAAGGATATATAGTATGAATGAAACTAATCTATCCCTAATATGACATCAAAATCAACTATATCTAACTCTATCAAATCTACCAAAGTTTCTCTACCACCAACCGATACCACACAACCCCTACAGACTCTTCTGACCACCAGAGAGTCACCTACTGGGGTAGAAATAGAAAAAGGGTCCAAAATATACTCTGTACCAAAACAAAAATATACAGCCACAAATAGGGTCATATAAGAAAAAGTGGATCCCAGATCAAGTAAATAGTACACATCATGGGAAAATAATTTCAACATACTAGTAATGACATTAGGAGATGCCTCATACTTCTGATAGGTAGTGAGAGCATAGAGATAGTTCTTACCAGTGTTGGAGTAAGAAGGGGCACTTTGTGGTGCAGGAGATAATGAGAAGGCAACAGGAACCTTGTTATCTCTAGAAAAAAACTTACCCATGGGATAGTTCCTCAGCATATGCCTTAGCTGATCATATTTAAAACACTTATCCCTTCCTTTTTCATAAAATCCATGATGCAACCGACCATAAAACCTGCAGAATAGAGCAAACTGAGCACCACCATCATGAGATTAGGCACGCTATGCCTTATACCCACTATCATACTAAGAATAAAGATCACCTAATGGGTTTGGATAAGGAGAACTAGCCATAAAGTAGAAACCAGAACTCTCCTACTTCTTCTTAGACCACTTTTCACCATCTCTACCACTTATTGCTGACCTCCACCCTAATCTAAATAGTGAAACTTCTTGCTCTTACTCTCCTCAAATTCAACCTACACTGTATATAAATAACAAGCTGAGAAATATCCATATCCTTATTTAACAAGGTAGCCTTATTCTCCATAATTATGTCTCGGGATAACCCAAAAGCAAACTTTCTCATTCTATCACTCATGCTAGACACCAACTTTGGAGCATGCCAAGACAACTGATGAAACATCAAGGTATCCTTCTCGACTGATATTTTACCTTGCTTTAGGTTAACAAACTCTTTTTCCTTCGCATCTCTCAACTCTTGGGTAAAAGAAATAATCTAGAAAAGCATAAGAAAAATTATCCCATAAAGTGGACTCAGCATCATCGCCCCTAGACTAGTCCTATTCCTTATACTATTGCTATGCCACATCTTTCAGTTGGTAAGAGGTGAGCTCTACACCCTCCATATTAGTGGCATGCATCACACAAAATATCTTTTCCATCTAATCAATAAAGTATTAAGGATCTTCCTAAATTTTATAACTAATGAAAGTAGAAAGAATTAATCGCATAGATTGGAAACTATAGTGACCTCAAAGGATAGAGTAACCAAAGCAACCTTCTCAGTCTGGGAGGATACCAACTCGGTAAGAAAGTGAATCGACTGATAAAATCTACATTAGACACATTTGCTCTAGGTGTCTGAGGAGGAATAGGAGAAATCGGTGGAGCTCCATCAAGGAAATCAAAAGCAGTGACCCTAGACAGAGTCTAAACTCCTAGAGCAGGACAAGTTCCATCCACATTGTCCTCAGACTGGAGAAAAGAGTTTTGGTAGACATCAGATCCTCTTGGCCAATTATATACAGTACTTGCTAGACCTGAGGCTGAGTCTTTGAGTGTTATTATTACGGGTATAATTTTGGTGTGCCGTCAATCAGCCCTTATTTTATTTGATTTGGGATCAATTTATTCTTATATTTCTGCTTATTATGCTCCACGATTAGAGTTATCTTGGGATTTATTATCTATGTCATTACGTGTCTCTACTCCCACAGGTAATTCTTTAGTAGTGGATCGGGTTTTCAGATCATGTGTTATGACGGTTAGAGATGTTGATACTCATGCTAATCTTATTATTCTAGATATGGTGGATTTTGGTATGATTCTGGGCATAGACAGGTTATGCCACTAACATTCAGTCATAGACTATTTTGTCAAGATCATTACCTTAGCCATGTTCGGTGCACCTCTAGTTGTGTGGCAAGAAGTGCTTAGTCAGCCGATGGGGATCATTTCTTATGCTCATGCTAGGAGGCTTATTTCTAGGGGTTGTGAGTCTTATCTCACTTAAAATTTATGATACTAGTATAGAGAGTGCGTCACTTGACTTTGTTCCTATAGTTTGCAAGTTTTTTCATGTGTTCCCTACCGACCTACCTGGTATTCCCCCTGTCCGTAAGATTGAGTTTGTTATTAATATCAAGCCTGGAACTCAACCTATTTTGATGCCACCTTATTGTATGGCTCCTGTTGAGCTTAAGGAGCTGAATTCTTCTCTTCAAGATCTTATGAGTAAGGGTTTTATTTGACCAAGTGTGTCTTCTTGGGGAGAACTTGTGTTGTTTGTGAAGAATAAGGATGGCTCTATGCATATGTATATTAATTATAGGCAAATTAATAAGGTGATAGTAACGAAATATTATCTTACACCTCGCATGGATGATTTGTTTGATCAACTTCAGAGAGCAGCAGTGCTCTTTAAGATTGACTTGAGATTTGGTTACTATCAGTTGAGTATTTGGGTTGAGGGTATCCTGAAGACAGCTTTTAGAACCCATTATGGTCACTATGAGTTCTTGGTGATGTTTTCTGGATTGACTAATGCCCCAACTGCATTTATGGATTTGATTAACTGAGTTTTTATACCTTACTTGGAATCTTTTATAATTGTGTTCATTGACCACATCCTTGTGTATTCGAGGAGCAAAGAGGAGCACCTGCAACATTTGATGATTGTGCTCTAGACTTTGAGAGATCGTGTGCTTTTCGCCAAAGTTTCTAAATGTGAGTTTTTCATTGAGTTAGTGACATTCCTTGGGCATGTAGTATCTAAGAATGGTATAATTGTAGAACCAACTAAGATTGAGGCAATTCGTGATTGGGATAGACCCACATCTCCGACTGAGGTTCGTA
Organism: Capsicum annuum; assembly: GCF_002878395.1. NCBI lineage: Eukaryota > Viridiplantae > Streptophyta > Magnoliopsida > Solanales > Solanaceae > Capsicum > Capsicum annuum. The sequence goes on from NC_061111.1 coordinate 91,656,622, forward strand.
GCTTTATTGGTTTGGCCGGTTATTATAAAAGATTCATCAAGGGTTTTGATATTATGACTAGATTAACTCAAAAGGTGATTACTTTTCGATGGTCTGAGTAGTGTGAGTTGAGCTTTGGAAAGTTCAAAAATTTCCTTACTTCATCACCTGTTCTAACTCTTCCTATAGAGGGTGAGGGATTCACCGTGTATTGTGATTCTTCTAGTATTGGTCTAGGTTGTGTCTTGATGCATCAAGGTCGTGTTATTGCTTATACTTTAAGATATCTTAAGATATACAAGTGCAACTACCCCACTCATGATTTGGAGTTGGCGGTGGTAGTTTTTGCATTTAAGATTTAGAGGCATTATATCATGGTGAGTATTGTGAGATTTTCATTAATAATCATAGTCTTTAGCATCTTATGACCCAGAGAAAGCTTAATGCTAGGAAGTGTAGATGGATAGAGTTGATTAAGGATTATGATATCTCTATCTTAATTCATCTAGGCAAGGCTAATGTTGTAGCAGATGCCTTAAGTCGAAAGATAGTGAGTATGGGTAGCTTGGCTTGTATTTTAGTTTCTTAGAGGTCGTTAGTATGGGAAATTTAGTCCAGAATAAACTTGATGGTCCGCCTTGGTATTTCAGACCCTAGGAGGATTCTTACTACTTTTAAAGTGAGCTCTTCATTTTTTGAGTAGATTTGGGATCGTCAGTTTATGGATAGTAAGATTTTCTTCTTTCATGATTAGGTGATGAGTAGTAAGTATGAGAGGAACACCATAGATTCTGAGTACAATTTGAGATTTGATAGTTGCATCTATGTTCCGAGGATTGATGAATTGATTCATTTGATTCTACACGAGGCTCACTACTCTGATATTCTATTCATCCAGGCACAACTAAGATGTATAGAGATTTAAGACAACATAATTGGTGGAGTGGGATGAAGAGTGATATGGAAGAATTTATAGCTTGTTACCTTTGTTTTCAGCAGGTGAAGCCCAAGCATTAGCGTCCAGGTAGTTTGATTTAGATATTTCCCATTTCCAAGTGGAAGTGTGAGAGGATTACCATGGACTTCGTTAGTGGCTTAGCCCATACTTGTCATGGTTTCAATGGTATTTGGGTCATTGTGGATTAGTTGATCAAGTCAATATATTTTATTCCAATTCAGATGTCCTTCAGTGCTAAGTGGTTAGCTCATATTTATGTGTGGAGATAGTCTGTTTGCATGGTATGCCCATATCTATTATTTCAGACCAAGATTTCATGTCCACTTCTAGCTTTTAGGGTAATTTTTAGTAAGAATTGGATACTCAAGGGGATCTGAGTACAGCCTTTCATTTGTAGACAGATGGCCAGTTTGAGTGGACTATTCAGGTTCTTGAGGATATGATCTAAGCCTATGTTATGGATTTTGGAAGCCATTGGGAGGAGCACTTAGCCTTGGCATAGTTTTCTTATAATAATAGTTATCATTTGAGTATTGAGATAGCACCTTTTGAGGCTTTGTATGGTAGGAGATGTCGTTATCTAATTGGAGTTTGAGACTTTAGAGATTAGACCCTATGGTACTGACTTTCTTCAGGAGTCATTGTGTCACAACTCGAACCAGGGCCTAGTTGTGATGGGTATCTCAAGTCCACCAAGGACCAGAGACTACCCCCATTAGCCTATCAAACAAGAATATGATACAGCTAGTTGAGAATGAATTTTAAACATATAACAAGATATAGCTAAGTTTTGAATAAATAACAAGATAGATAAATCAATTACAAGAGGGATCTAAGAATCCATAACACAACCCACCCACATTTTGTCCATAAAAGCATCTAAGTAACCAAACATCAACCTAAGTCGGTACATGCCCTCGACCATAGCTAAAAATCCACCAAAATAGTCTAAGACATAAGTAAGGACTAGACCATGAAATAAGGGCCTTCTGGAGAATGGAATCTAACCACTTCAAAGAAAACTCTCGAACAATTCTAAAATCACCTACCACTGTACAAGAAATTAGAAGTGTCTTCAGACCCAGCATCGCTGGGGATACAGTGTTCGGAGATAATTAGCAAGGTAAGCGCTAGCATGTAACTCAGGGAAGAGATAAAACAATGCCATGATCAATCAATCCAAAACCATCAAAACCATATGCACACAATAATATACATACATATATATAACATACTAGGATAGGGGACAAGGTTTAGCATGAAGTTCAAAACATTAGCCTGGACTGTGTAGCTATCCCGTCATCTAGGCACCCACGGGCTATATGGGTCTAGCTCCCTCAGATAAAATGGCCCTAGTATGTATTAGCCGCATGAACTAAAGATATCAAAGAAAGACCAGGAAATACCCCAACCCCAAATAATTCTATAATACATACATACATACATATATATAAGTGTGAACTATGCACATGGTCATTAAGACCCCCATGCCAGCAAACGTGGTTTTCAGTATTCATCCTTCCTGGGACTTACACCTTCGCGGTAAGCTACAAAATCCCCAATTAAGTATAATTAAAACAGTTCACACATTTGCATTCATTGACAAAGAATCTTCTATTACAGCATATACCATTGGTATTGTCGGACCAATTACATTTGCAAGCTAATATTATTATCCCATTCCAATTATTCATCACCTTAGGGGAATTTCTTGACCCCGTAGTTTATAATTAATTCAACACATGACCAACAAGGCCTTCCAAAACCATTTTTATTTGTTTCACTATTTATGCAATGCAATAGTAATAGGGAGTAAGACAAATCATCTGATTATACATATTTCAAAGCTAATTATACATGTGGGTTGAGGGCAACACAATTTTCAAAACTAAATCCATACCAAAATCATCAATTTGGGGGGGTGACTCAACTACCATCTCATATTACCATACCCATGCACCCAGTCAGTTAAAAACCCATCAATAAAGCGTAAATAATATATATAAATCATGGGAACACCATGCAAATAACAATCATCCAAAACCCTCAACCCAAGTTCCAAAATCAAAATTTAAAACCAAATAAATATAAATATTTCATTCCATGAATAAAACACAAGTTTGTAGTGAAGAGATACATGCCTTAGAATATCAAGAATTTGGAGAAGAAACAACACAAATTGGCCCCTAGATGCCCAATCCCTTAAAAACCCTAGTTGTTCTTGCTTAGAGAATTAGAGAGAGATTAAGGGTAGTTTATGATTGTCTAAGTAATGAAAATAACCCCATTTAGATTTTTATGGTCGTGGGTTATGATTGGGAAAAGAGGGAAATAACCAAAGTACCCTCAATAAGAAGTTTAAAAAATTGGTCGCCAGTCGTTATGGGTCACATCACAACTCATGAAGACTAGGTATGAGTCATTTCCTAGACTCATTTTCCATCAAATCAGGGCATCCTTCACTAGTTTGATCACGAGTCACACCCTATAACTCGTGACCAGACCTTATGATTCACAAGGTCCTAGTCGTACTCAGGATAGAAACTTTGGCTACTCCACTGTTTGGTCATGAGTCTCTTCCTATGACTCATGATCATACCTTATGACTCGTTAGGTACCAGTAATATATTGGGAAGTAAGATTAAAACTCATAAATTTCTGAGGCAAAAATCTATGGTGTTACATACTGGACGGAGTCAAGGTAATCAAGACAAGTTAAGAGCAGCTCAGAGTAGGCAGAAGGCCTATGCAGACCATAGGCTTCATTCCTTGAGATTTGGCATTAGTGATTGAGTGTTACTCCATGTATCTCCCATGAAGAGTGTGATAAGGTTTTGGAGGAAGGGCAAGCTACTCAGGATATAAACTTTGGTTACTCCACTATTTGGTCATGAGTCTCTTCCTATGACTCCTGATCATACCTTATGACTCGTTAGGTACCAGTAATAGATTGGGAAGTAAGATTAAAACTCATAAATTTCTGAGGCAAAAATCTATGGTGTTACATACTGGACAGAGTCAAGGTAATCAAGACAAGTTAAGAGCAGCTCAGAGTAGGCAGAAGGCCTATACAGACCATAGGCTTCATTCTTTGAGATTTGGCATTAGTGATTGAGTATTACTCCATGTATCTCCCATGAAGAGTGTGATAAGGTTTTGGAGGAAGGGAAAGCTCAACCCTAGGTATATTAGATTTCTTAGATTCTTCGCACAATTGGTAAGGTGGCTTATGAGTTAGCTTTACCTCTATATTTTACTGTTGTTCATCTAGCTTTCCATGTCTCCATGTTGGGATGGTACATTACTGATCCATCTCATGTGCTTAGATGGAATTCAGTCTATCTAGATAAGCAATTGACCTTAGTAGAGAAGTCGATGCTTATTTTGGCTAGTGATGTAAGACGGTTATGCACTAGAGAGATTCTGATAGTTAAGGTTTAGCGGAGGAACTGCCCAGAAGATAAGTTTACTTAGGAGATTAAGAGTGAGATGCGAACGCAATATCTTCACCTGTTCAAGACTACTTGTATATCTTAATCCTTAACTTTCGTAAATAAAAGTTCCTTTAGTAGTGGATATTGGAATGATCCTTCGGGTCATTTTCCACATTTTTTATTATTTTCACCATTAGAGCTTTCCTATAGCTTCTCCAAGTCATTTATGGCTTGCTGGAACTGAAAGTACGACTACCAAGTAGTTTGTTTGATTTTTAGAGCCAATTCCTTATTTTGAAGTCTTCGCGGTTCTAAATGACCACCAGGCTTGAACTTTAATTAAATAACCTCAAATAAAAATTCTAACTATTCCATTATCTCTAGAACATCTATTTTAGTCTAGGACCTTTGTTCTGTATCCTGAGGCATTTGGGCATATTTCGACCTATTGGTCAGAAAGTTAAGAAATTGGAAATTGGGTGTAGGACCCAGATTTCATCGAAATAACATCAAATGGAAATTTTAACAGTGCCATTGTGCTTGGAATATTGAATTTGGAATAATTACATAGTCTATTTGCGTATACAGGATTTTGAATGAATCCCGAGGGGTTGGCGAAGACATGAAAAAATTCCAAGTCTCAACTGTAACTGGTGCACCCGCGATTGTAGGGCATAGATCATAATAGTAATCTAGTGCACCAGCAAGTGCCGCGATCGCGACAGTTTTAGTTGTGATCATGGATCTTTGGGAAAATCACCAGTGCCGCAATCTCGATGGGGGAATGTCGCAATAACGACTTCTTCCCCTAATGCCATATATCACTATCATAATAGTCGGGTCGTGATAGAGATACTCGAGGACTCAGTATCTGTATAAATAGACCCTTTTATGCAATTTTGCTCATTTTTCATCCATCCCAAGAGAGCCAAAACCCTGATTAGTGAGAGAGCTTAAGAGTAACTATTGTGGGTGATTAGGGAGCAAAGATATTGTTTGATTACTTGATTTTCCTTTGAATTTGAGGTAAGATTCCTCTAATTTCATGGTAGAATTTTTTATTTATTGTTCAAAAATCTCAAAACCTAGGAGGCTTAATTATAGCCCTAAATTAGCTTAGATTTTACCCATTTTAGAGAGTAATGATTCCTTGAGCGTGAGAAAATGTTGGATTAGTTTCAAAAATATAATTTTCTGTAAATGGGACCCATATGAGATTTTGAGTAATTTTTTGACCCAAAGGACAATAGTGCAATATGGGTATCATTATTCTTGTATTGATAAGTAGAATGCAATTTTAATAGCTTGGCATCTTACGGAAGCTTCTCAAAAGGGAAAAGATGTGATTTAGCAGATCTTTTAAGCTTTTTTCAGCATCCAAGTAGGCTAGGTTTTGACCCTTGTTAGATTGAGATAGTTCATAGTATTTTTATGATATTGTGTTAGATTCGGTATGGGTTTTACGTATTGGTATGATGAATGTAATGCTTGGGTTAGCTAGATCATTTAGGCTATTCGAAAACCGTAAATTAGGCATAATTGACCTAGTTGCACACATTGTAGGTGAATTTCCTGTCTTAGGGTTAAGTGAGGCTTGTTTAAAATCTAAAAGTGGATTTAGATATCGTAAGCCTAGTTCGGGTAGAATTTGCCAAAAATAAAACTATGGCGATTAGAAGTGGCCCCTTGACCCGCCTTAGTCTAATATGTATGTTAGATTTTTTAGACCTTTATACGCTTTTTAGACTCTTGGGAATGCTTATTGCGGTGATATTGAGAAACTTTGACACTTGATGGTTATGTTGGTTGATGTGAGGGTTGACGCTTATTAATTATGCTATTAATTATGATATTTATGATACTCTAGATTATATTAATGATATATTTACCGATTCAAGTTTGTCTATTGATTATATTTATCAGTTCAAGTCTGTCTCTTGATTATAATTAACGGTTTGAGTTTGGAGGATGGTCATAATATTGATGATATTTACCGGTTCAAGTTTGGTGATGATTATGATATTGATGAAATTTTTACCGGTTTAAATTTAGATATTGATGATATGTTTACTGGTTCAAGTTTGGCTTTTGATTATATTTATCGATTCAAGTTCAGCTATTGATTATTTTAATCGGTTCAAGTACAGCTATTGATTATATGTACCGGTTCATATTCGGATATGCATTTTATGCTATGATGATATACTTATTATGGTATATCGATATCTTGGTGTGAGATTGAAAATAACAATTTGACTAAGTTTAAAAATGAGAAAATGGCTATTGTAGCATCAAGTGAGTGGACTCCAATGGTATGTTGAAAATTAGTAAATGGCAGTGGTTGGTTATATTATATTGTGCGTACCTTCCAGGCTTACGGGGGCTTGCGATGGGTGATTTACTCTTTTGCACCAATTTGAGTATGGGAGCCAATTTTGTAGTTATGATTCCACGTTGATGCTTTATATTACATTATGCTATTGTGTTGGTTTATTTACTTATTTATGCACAGTGATGTTAGAGTTACTTTAGGTTTGTCTATACCTTGACTTAGTTATGTTATCTTGCATTTTATTTTACTTATATCATAATTTATCTAAGTCGGTCTGTGGTGCCTACTGAGTAACCATGGCTTTGGTACTCATACTACACTTCTGTACCTTTTTGGTGTAGATCCGAGTTCTAATTGCCATCATTGATCAAAGTTCATGCTATGTTGATATCCAAAGATTGGGTGAACTCTTAGAGTCGGAGTCACCTATTTTTCTTCTATCTTACTTATGTCTAGTATTTAGTTTCAAGATAGATTGTATTGACTATTCTATATACTTGGGTTGTATTTAATGTTACCCTTGTACTGGCTCTACCAGGTCGTGGAATGGTATTTATATAGTAGCTACCTTTAGACTATTTATATTGCCTTGTTTATTTCTTGTGTTGGATAGCCTATTTCACCCTTTTGGGGCATTTCTACCAAATTAAACCATTGCATTTAGCTCTGGTTACAGTTCGGCTTACCTATTGGCGGGATTTAGTAGGTGCCATCAAGACTCTTAATTCGGGCTGTGATAATTTGTGACACATTTATGGTTGCAGTTCTCTGCTACTTTCTACACTTTTAGCACTGAGTTCACCACTACCATCTACTAGCTTGAGTTTTACTATATTTTCCCTACCTTTTATCATATTGTCGAGCTTAAAGTAGATGTATCACCTTATATTGATATTTTTCCAATGTTGGTCTTTAAAAAGTGATTGAAACACTTTTTTTAAGTATGATCTATGGAAGATTTTTGTTTTTTTACTGTTTATCTTATGGTTATCCCCAAAGTAAAAGTCAATTTATTGGTTATGTCTGAGGTAGATGTTGGCGACTCGAGGTAGATTTTGGGTCACTTATAGCATGTGTCTTTTTTCTATATTTATTGGTCCGCCCATTTTCCCTCGTCTACTCATACACACTTCTCATTACCAATATGGTTTGTTGTTTGTACCTTTTATTCTTATGGAGGGCGATTGGGTGATTGTTTGTTGTTTGTACCTGCTACGCTTATGGGGTTGATTGGGTTATTGTCTGATATTTGTACTTTTTGGGCTTATGAGGGCCCGGTAAGTTATTGTTGTTTATTATTGCTTAATTTGTGATAAGATCGTTATTTATGCTTTCACTCATTGATAAAATATGCACCATTGATACTCTATCTAGTATTTTTCATATTTAGCATTAGATTTCACTACTCCCCTTTATAATTAAGTAGGTACTTCGTGTATATCATTGTTACCATCTTTAGTTTGGTCTTTGGTATGTTAGACTTCCAGGTAGTTATTTTGTATAATTATCACATTTCTTACCATTTTTATTGTTTATTATTTTTTAGCTCAGTTGGTTTATGATGCTTATTAAATACCACAAGGTTTTGACCTCATACTACACTTCTATGTCTTTTTCCCAGACGTAGTGTCATGACTCGAACCGGAGGCCTAGCAGTGATAGGCATTCTGAACTATGAAGGCCCAAGAGCCCTTCTAACTTGCAATTATATACACCATTCATATACAAAGAGAAAATGCAGAAATACATAACAAAATGGAATCATGATTAGTTTTTAATCCAAACTAATCAATACTGAAATGAGTTCATAAAGATCAATAGCATCTAGCACTAGTCTGCGAAATCTCTACTGATTGAAAATAACCTCTGTCTGAAGACTGGAACAAGGCCCCCAGTCATACCATGAATAAAAATAAAATAATAATGATATGTACATTAGGCCACTCGGAATAAGAGAGGCTCACCAGCTGAAAGCTTCTGACAAGTCAGTCTACTATTTATAGGGACCCCAGGACTATATCTTAGAATCCTGAAATATAAGGGGCCAATACAGATGTACTGGTACGTAGATCAATCCAAAATAATGTATTTATATATATTAGATAGATGAGAGCAAGTCATGAAAACATCATTCATGATGTAGTTTAAAATACATAGGCAAAGTTCAAATGATCTTAAAACAATCTGTTCAAAGTAGTTCTATTCTTTGTATTACTTCTGAGCTAGGTGGTACACCCTACATATCTGCTACCCCGCGGGCTATATGGGATCCTCCCTTAACTTGGCGGTCAAGCCCCCAACCCAAGTTTGCCGCAAGAGTTGGAGTATTTGAATCTGCTATGCCACAGGGCCGTCGCTAGCGTACAATAATAGTATACCCGTATCGGCAAAATATGGTTTAGGGCAATGTGTTTTTATGGCCCATGCCTTCTTCAGGTAACCACCTAACATCTCTTAAGCCCATTTTTTTAGTCTGTTCTAAACATGAATCTTTCTTGAAATCAAATTATGAAATTCTAAGCAATAATTTGTATCTTTAATCTATTCTAAATCTGCTATGGTATTATCTGAATTTGGTATCGTCATACAAGGAATTGCAAGTAGTATATCTGAGCCATAAGGTATCATGCAAGATTCTTTCATTTAAAATGATGTTCAGACTACCAAAGCATTCAGACAAGTACAAGGGAATTCATATTTTAAAAGATAAGTCAAAACCATGCAAAGATTCTCATATTTTCAATAATTCCAACAAGCATGTGGTGGTCATGTACTTTTGACAAAAACCATGCGATTCTTTCATTATATATTTTCAGAATTTATCAACATGTAAAAACCCCTCTCTTCAATTCAAAACCATAGTCAAATCATTAACAGAATCAAGACATTTCAATCATATTTCCAACAATGCATTTCGACTAAATCATAACTTACGAAAACAAGAAACTTGTAAACAAGAGCGGGATTTCAAATAGATCATGCTCTCAATTCATCATTTGAATTTTTAAAACACATACATATATATATAATACATGGTTATAAATCAAGTTTGGGGGGAAAGGCCTCAAGTCTAAAACAATAATATCATTACAGAATTCATAAAGCAACTTTGTAATACAAATTCTAAAACCCCTTTCAAAATTCATGATTTTACAATATTTAAATGTTGTTGAAATAATTTTCTTATGCCGATGTAATTTAGAAAAACCCCACATACCTTAGATTACGAGATTTGAAAGATGGAACATAGTTCTTGATAGATGGAACCCGGATCTTGATCCTTTTCTTGGAATTCTTGATCTTAGGGATGAGTTCTTGATCTTGGGAAAGGATTAGGGTTGGATTTTTTAGAGAAATTGGGTAATGAGGCATATTAGGCCTTTGGGGAATGAATTTTAAGGGTTATGGAAGGGTTTTGGGTGATATAAATCGTCCTTTGGACGTTTGGGGTCAAGGGGAAAGGACCAAAGTGCCCTATGACCCTTAAGAAGCTGAAACTGTGTGGGAATAACCCCCGCATCGTGACCCCTAGTTGGGTTAAGTAGCCCTCACGACACGATCCCTATTTCGGTCAAGTAGACCTCGCGTCGCAGGGCTATCGCGACTCCTTACTGCCTCACACGAAAATGGGCATAACTTTTCTCTCAAGTATTGGATTAAGGCGAAATTGGTATCGTTGGAAAGTTAATTTGATTATCTACAATTTGGTGGATCTTAATCTGCCAAATTCTATTTATACAAAAAGTTATACTCATTCAAAGATGGTCCTTGTAGAATTGAATATCCAAATTTGGATGAATGAAGGGTTCTTATCTCAACTTTGATTTAGGCTATTTCTATGAACACTTTTCACCTCATAATCACTTAATATACCAGGAGAAAGATCATGACACATGGATTTAAATAAATCCCTTGGAATTTGAGTTCATACAAGTAAGAATGATGGTTACATTTCTAGATCAAAAATGCAGGGTGTTACGTTATGTCTCCCTTGGGATCATTCATCCTTGAATGATGGGTAGGGACCTTTTGAAGATTTAAGAATTTAGAATAAAGAACGTAGTCTCACAATGAACATTTTTTATCAACAAAATATGCAACGGCATCAAACAAGCGTCATGATAACCCCTAGCGAAACGCATAATGACGAAACATAAGATAACGAAACTTGACATCGACATGATCTTGGCATGTGTTTTATGGCACATGATCAACACATTGTAAGGCATGAATTTTTCCTAAGAATCCTCATCCTGATTAAGAGTGGTACAAGACATGAGATGGGATCCTTGCTGATCATAAGAATTGGAACATTCTCTATCTTACAAGATACAACAAAAAGACTTAAACTTCGAGACAATACTCATATATGCCCCAAACAATAAATTACATACCTCATCATTTCCAACTTATAATTTTCTCCATCACACATCTAACCACCAGAGTTTGACTCCCACTGTATAATATCCCTATGTTGAAGCCTAACTCAGAGAATAGAGGTGCTAGTTTAAGCCATGGGACCTTGTACACTACACCCCATTAAGAAAATTACTTCACCTTATCGCTACTGTCAAACACACCTGAGTTCGAAATCAAATATTACTAATGTAATACCCCAGGAAATTTTTTGTTAAAATTTTATGCATAAACGTGTTGGGTTCTATCTTCTAGAATGAATTATAAATTTTCCATATGAAATGTCTTAGATTATGACCCACCATTGCATATAGTATTGAATAAGATTTCCAACGATATGTGGATCATCCAAAATGGACACCCGAGCAACGAGTTATGAACATTCCGATCGAACCGTGAATAGTAGTGAACAGTAAAACGTGCAGGAAAAAGTACTGAGGCCAGGCATATTTTTGCTCCAACTTTAAACGATCATAACTCCTTGTACATAATGATCTGGGTGATCTACTATATATTAACGGAAAGCTCTGCGAGTCCTCTTTCCAATGAAATTAGTTTCATCCAATTTTTCTAGAGAAGCAAAAAGTTATGGTCGATCTACTTCAGCCTATCAAAAGTAAATTTTTAGGTCAACTTCAAACGATCATAACTCCTCATATACAATGATCTGGATGATATACTATATATCAACGGAAAGATATGAGAGTTCTCTTTCTAATGAAATTGGTTTCATCTAATTTGAATATTGGAGTAAAACGTTATGGTTGATCTACTTCAGACTATCAAAATAGTCCACCAAAGGACAGATTCGAGAATTTTTTTAATTTTTAGGGGCGTTTTGGTCATTCCCCCTCACCCAAAATCCATCCAAACCCTATATTAAAGCCTATTAAAAGTATTATATGTTATATTTCATCAAACTCCCTCAAAAAGAAAACCCTAAGCTCCTATATCCAACTTCAAGAACCTCCAAAGTTCACCATTAATTCTGCAAATTTATTCAAGATTCCAAGTTCCTAGTTCAAGAACTCCAAGAACCATCATTCAAAGGCACTATTAATATCTCAAAAACGAGTATCGATCTAAAGTTCATTATTCAAGGTATGTGGAGTTTTTCAACAAGAACTTTCTTTCGTTCTTGTGCCCAAATGTAATTTTCTTTACAAAGGCATGATTTTTATTTGATTTTTATGAATTTGAAGCATGAACCCATATCTTATGATGATTATTATAAAATCTTGATGTTTATGATTTTGAAAGATGAATTTACATGTATGGTGATATAAAGCATGAATCTTGAACGATATTTATCATGATTTTAATATTTGGGTCGTGAATCCCCATTGAAAATTGTATTTTTTTAGAAAGCGTGTGTTATAAGTACGTTGATGTTGAATATTTGAGATTTTTTGAATGATTTGACCTTTTGGTCTTAATGGAGTTGTTTTGAACTCGAGTGTGAAAGAAATCTACAACATGGTTGATTTTGATAGATGGGAAGCACGATGGCTCCCGATGTATATTTATATATTACTAAAATTGTTTTCTTGTGGATTGTCTTTGAAATTATCTGAGCTAAGTCAGGAAGAAATCTTTAGCACCGAGTGGGAGGTATAAAGCGACCTTACTTCCCTAGAACTACGTGCCCCCATAGGAGTGAGCCTAAGGCTGATTTATATAGTGATCACTAGTTTGTGTGGATTTGATATCGATAGTCCTACTCCGATGGCAAGGATAGGACGTGGGTTGTACGTTGGACTCCATGTATCTCACATGGTTTATGTCGGTTATAGGATCTCCTAGTGTGTGTGTGTTTCCTTGTGTCTATCACACTTCAGGCATTTCATAGACTTTATTTTTCACGGGCTTTTCATTGGAGCATTTACAGTTGAATTATCATATAGAGTCAGCAAACACATTTGACAATTAGTTTGCAACATTTTGCAAATGAAGTATATGTTGAACTTCAAGTTCTCTCTCATACACACACATATATAAGGATCTAGATAATTTATTTCATATATAATTTTCAGTTGTTAATCATCTCTCTCCCTAATGTCAGAAAATTTAACATTTACCCTAATTTTATTTTGGGATCCATCTTTGTATGTTTTAGTGGAGCAATTGAATCATATATCACACATTTAAATTTTTAGATGAAAATTATTTGATTTCTAACCCTGAACCAGTAGTGATAAGGGAGTCTTGTTGGCTTGATATATACAAATGCTGCTATATTTTAAATGACACATCTCATACCAAATTTTTTTGGAGAGATTTATTCTCATAATCAATGATTTAGCTATAATTGGAGACATAGAATTTCTGTTAAATCAACCGGCATTATCAACATGATTTATTATTTAGAATTGAGCTCTTAATAAAAAATCGAGCAAACAACTTTTTAAAAATCAAATTACAAGTTAATAGAAAAGCACATATGACCATTTCATAGATACATATATTAAACTATATAATATTAATCGATCCACATGATAGGAAAACAAGTCCATATTTATTTTTGTATATATTCAAAAAACTTAGTATACATCTCAATCTTAACTGGTACAATGATTAATTCATCGTAAGAGTACCTCATAATACAATGTATAATCTAATGAATTATCGGTTAATTAACTTTATTGTTATAACTTCAATAGAATATTATTACCTTTATCGTATGATGCTAACGTATTATTCAAAATACTTGGATACATAGATTCAATTAGCTAGCTTTTGACTACTGTGTACATCACTACACGAGAGATACGTATATATACATATATATATGTGTGTGTGTGTGTGTGTGTGTATATATATATATATTTGATTGATTATCAACTTTAAAATATGTACTATATACATCACATACACGAGTATACTACCTCATAATACAATATATTTCATACATACTCTAATGAATTATTGGTTAATTTACCTTACATTACTATATTATAACTTCAACATATATTATTATCTTGATCAATCGATCGTATGATACCAACGTATTCAATATGTAATTGACTACATTTAGTTAGATTTTGACTGCGTACTACATACATAAGATATATATATATATATACACAAAAAAAAATCTAAAAAAATGCACATGTGATTGATTTTAATTAAAATTTATTTTTATTTAAAAAAAAAAAAAGAAAAAATGACCATAAGTGGTCGCTTACCACCATCTGTGATCACTTTTTGGTGATCGATTTTTCTATTTTTTTAGTAGTACAAGAAAGAAAAAGTACAACCATAGCGGCGACAAAAGGAGTACTGCGACGACGGGAGGAGAGAGCAACGATGACAAATCAAAATTCTTGAGAAAGGAAAAGGGAGAGAAACAGCTAAAAGATAAATGAGGAAAAAAGAAAAAAGAAAATTGGGGTGTTTCCCTAATAGGTGTTTGACTAAAAATTTGACAAAAAAGTGACGGACAAAATTGACGTTGTCCGTCGCTCTTTAAAAAATTTATATATATAGTTTAATTTTTTTAAATATAAAAATTATTTATTTATTTAGTAAATTAAAAATACCAAATATCGATGGACAGTGCCCTTTTCATAAAGTTAATTATTTTAAAAAAAAGCGACACTGTCAGTCACTTTTAGTAAAGATACAGATAAATTAAAAATAATTAAAAATTATGACGAATGGCGTCACTTTTTTAAGATTAATATCTTACAAATTTAAAATTATAGCAACATTGTTCGTCGATTTTAATAAAAATAAATATTAAATTAAAAAGTTGACGAACAACTTTGCTTTTTAAAAATTATTTTTTATTTTTTAAATAAATAACGACGCTATTCTTCATATTTATTAAAAATTATAAATTATTTATTAATTAGTTAGCACAATAATCTGTGAAAAAACGACGGATATTAAGACGTTAACCGTCAATTTAAATAAAAAAATAAATAAAAATTAAAGCTAAATTAAAAAAGTCACAGACATTGTCATTTTTTTGTCGCTTTTTTATGTGTTTTTTTGTCCTTTTCTTAGTAGTGATTAAAGAATACAAAACAATACACATTTCACCAAAGTTCTTCTTCAATCATGATTTTGAGAAGAAAGGTGAAACAAATGTTCAACAAATTTGATTAGCTGATAGATTGACGAATCTGGCTATTAAGGTATTGTCAACATCAATACTTGAGAAACTAATATATAAGATGAAATGCACCATCTATGATTATCAAATAAAGTTTTCATCAAGAGGAGTAAATCTGTATTGTACTCTTTTTTCCTTAAACAAGGTTTTGTCCCAATTGGATTTTCCTGGTAAGATTTTTAATGGGACAACACTAAAGTCATATTACAAGATGTGGGTACTCTTTTGCTTCACTAGGATTTTTTCCATTGGTCTCTCTTAGTAAGATTTTAACGAGATACATTATCTATTAATAGACATTCAAGTGGGAAGGGGGTGTTATATAATATAGATGTCGTGTGACATATATATGCGTGAATGTCATTAATGAGAAATAATAGTCAATAGTCAAATTGAACTTGAACACCACGAGTTACTTATTCAAATTGAATTTGAATACCAAACTTACTTGTTCAATTTGAATTTGAACACCAAAGTTAGTTGACCAAATTGTCAACTTAATGTCAAGTTTAACAAGCTTAGGGAACAAGTTTGATGGTTTATAAATAGTCACCTTTTGTATATTTTGCCTTTATTTTATCTCTCTCTCTCTCTCTCTATATATATATATATATGTATGTATGTATATATATAATATTAAAAGCGTGAAGACCCTTAGAAAAGTGATTTGAACTTTATGCCTTCATTAAAAGACTTTTTTTTAGACAAAACTGTCTTTTCACTATTTTTTTAATTTATTATTTAATTATTTTTATTATATTAACTAGACTTCCTAAAAATATGGGACTTCTAAAATATATGGTAGGAGAATTAATTAATTTTTCCTTTCTACTAGCCTTCCTAAAATATATGGGACTCCTTAAATATATATGGCAGGAGAATTAATTAATATTTTTCTTTCTATTATTCAATTAGAAAAATACTCCTAAAATATGACTCTATTAAGGAAATACCTTTATAAATATTGAAATGTACGTTAAACTAGAGAACAAACTGGTTTGCCTATTGGGAGAATATGATTGATGCTCATCGAACTTGATTTGATTGCATGTCTAGATCGGTGGATGCTTGATTTTCTAACCCTCAACTTCTTCATTATTTTTGTCAGTATAATAGAATTCAACATGTATGTGTATATATATATCTTCTTTGTTTTCATTCAAAATCACTCTAAGGTCAAAATTTTCACTCAGATAAGAATTAGTTGGATCAAAATCGAAGCTTTGTGATCACTATTATATTATTTTTTATAGTTTACAGGTCGTAGATGAATGTCGGTTGGCTTTGAAGAATTTCTTGGGTAAAGGTTAGATTTAATTGTATTGTTTTGATATCTTTATTATCTTATTGTTTAATTTTAATTTACAGGTGCTAGATGAATGTAGCTCGGATTTGAAAATTTTTTTTAGGTAAAGGTTAGGTTTAATTGTATTATCGTAATATCTCTATTAGTTTGTTATTTTGTGGTAGTTTATAGTTCGTAAATAAATCTCGATCGGCTTTGAGAAATTTTTGTGTGTAAAATTAAGTTTAATTGTATTATTTTGATATCATTTTTATCGTATTATTTTGTTGCAGTTTACAGCTGATAGATAAATGTTGGTCGGCTTTGAAGAATTTTTTTATGTAAAGGTGAGATTTAGTTGTATTATTTTGATATCTCCATTATCGTATTATTTTGTTATTGTTTATAGGTGGTAGATGAGTGTCGAACGACTTTGAAAAAAATTGTGTAAAGATTAGATTTAAGTGTATTATTTTGATGTCTCTATCATTGTATTATTTTGTTGCAATTTTTATATGGTAGATGAATATCAATTGACTTTTAAAAATATTTTTTGTAAAGATTAGGTTTAATAAATAAATCCTCCACCTTTACATACACAAAAGATATTAAATTTAATTATTATATTCATCTTTATTATTTAAACAAATATCCTATTTAGTGTAATGTTTGAACTCTTCAAAGTAAAATACACGGGCAAGGCGCACACCTAAACCTATATATACATATATATATATATATATACACACACCCCTGAACAGCAGTTGCCGGGAACTGTCCCCCAAATACTCTTTCCTTTAGCACCACAATATTCTGGGGAAATTTTGGGTCATATTTTAATAGATTTTGCGTCCATCTCCTCTTCTAAAGAAATTCTTTCTTTTGATTATTGGATTTCAAAGAAAATCAGTTAAGAAGAGACTCTGGAGCAACAATAAAATTCTCTCGATTAAGAATCATGAAGAGACCTCGAGCAACAATAAAATTGATTTTGCATGACCTGTAATAGTTCAAGTCGCAAAGTTAACTACTGATATCTGCATCAAGATAGATTGTCTAAATTATATGTTCCTAAAAATATGACCAACTTTTGGAGAAAGCATGAGCGCCTCGCTTGCTCTTTCTTTCAAGAAAAAAAAATACGCAAACTTCTCTATTTTCTCCTAACAGAATAAATAGGATGGTCGTCCGTGATGTTTAGTAATTGGCTAGTCCAGATACATAGATTGCCTTCATCAAGGAAATCTGCTCATCTGTCAAACAATAAATGGAAAGAAACAAAAGTACACTACCATCCGCTAAGACGAGAATATTGCAGTTCAAAATTTGATATTTTGACCCCTTTCTATGTGCTAAGCTACACTAACACTAAATGAATCTGCAATTAACATCCCTTCCCACCCACTCACCCCAAAAGAGAGAGAGAGAGAGAGAGAGAGAGAGAGAGAGAGAGAGAATCCCTTTCCTTTACTAGTTCCCCCTATGATGTGGGCTGAAGTGAAAGGGAAGAGAATGAATTATCTGAACACAGAAATATAATTACTACATGGTGGTTACCCTACACTCTTTTCAAGTAGGAGTTGAGCGCACTCATAGATCACGTGTACGTGCACTTCTATTCCCTTGCCAGTCTACAAGCATAAATGTAGGCCAACAAAATATAGAGGGGAAAGAAAAGAATGGTACAAATAGATTACTGCCAATCTGATTCTATGGTTTGTCATTTGGATTTGGCGAATTCTGAGGAAGTTGATGTCGGTATGGAGAAGCATGAGAACCATTTGGAATCGATAAGCTTCTCGGATGCTGTTGTCCATTCCTTGAGAACGATCCCTGTGTTCTAAGTCCATTTCTTGTATTTGGGCTTGACGCAACTCGGTCTGCTTGCATCGTCTGAAAATAGTAGGAGGAGCTGGCCATGTCCTTGAGGTTTGGCAACGGCTTTAAGGCTTCGATCACTTCACTCATCATAGGTCTGACTTTGGGATCCCGACTAAGGCATCGTGCAGCTAACTGTGCAGCTTTCTGCGCGCCTTTTATTGAAAAATGCCCTTCAAGTCTAGGATCTATCAATTTATAAAACCTTCTTCTTTCACCCAAATGTGGCCGTGCCCACTCAACAAGGTTGTGTTCCCCATTTGGCCGGTTCTTGTCCATGGATCTCCTACCTGTCATCATTTCAAGCAGAACTACACCAAAACTGTAGACATCACTCTTTGATGTCAAATGTCCTGAGACAAAAGAGTGGCACACATTTAATTTAAGTTCCACTCAGCAGATGTGAGAAAACATTCAAGAGCTTTTCAACTGTGGTCCAGATCATGGATTCATACAGAGACATCGATAGCAAACTAGATTAAAATGATTAGCAATGGAGATTGAGATTTTACCTGTCATCACATATTCTGGAGCTGCATAACCATATGTTCCCATGACACGAGTAGAAACATGGGTCTTGTCGCCCTCTGGAGCATCTTTGGCAAGTCCAAAATCAGAAAGTTTGGCATTGTAATCCTGAGAGAACGTATTATTAGAAGAACGATAAAAATGGGCGAGAGATCAATTTGCCTATGTGTTTGAACACACCGCATCTAGCAGAATGTTGGATGTTTTGAAATCACGGTATATCACTGGTCTTTCTGCTTCCTCGTGAAGAAAAGCAAGACCTTTTGCTGCACCCAATGCTATCTTCATGCGGATGGACCATGGAAGAGGCAGGGACCCTGATAATAAATATATTATTAAAAATTTTCATGAAGGATATGCAAGACATAAAAATCTAGAGCAAAAATCATTGGTAAGAACACAATCATTTGTTCTAGAACATCGTAAGTACAAACATCACTTCACCAGATCCAAAACAAGAAAATCACTTCACCAGATACAGACTGGAATACTGAAAATCATAAGAGATAAAAGTCATCATATTATGGTTATTCAAGAAATATGCTAAAAGCAGAAAATTGGAAACATAAAAAGCATACAAGGCAAATTAAGATTAGCATTTGGTGTAACCATTTGTCTTTCCCAAGAATCACCAAACCCTCCCAACTATGATTTTTAGTGGCTGAACCATAGATCATGCTGGAAAATGCTCATGCATTGCATCACTCAGCAGAAAGATGCATGAACTATAACTTCCAAACAAAAATCAGGGAATTCATGCACAAGTGTAAAGTCAATCCAAAACATATGTCAATTGACAAACTTTGCCTAAAGTAAGCACTAAAGATCCCTCTATGGTGGGTCCGGGGAAGGGCCAGACTGCCGGGGTGTATTTTACACGGCCTTATCCTGCATTTCTGCAAGAGGTTGTTTCCACAACTTGAACCCATGACCTCCTGGTCACATGGCAGCAACTTTACCAGTTACTCCAAGGCTACCCTTCAAACTTTGCCTAAAGTAATCCTATAATATTCCTTTAGAAGCCAATCTCAAATGCCTCATTTTAAGGGATCAAACAGGGGTTAACCCATGCAGTCTCAACTTGGTTTTTCTCGAGTTCAAGGATCGATCAAACCTAATGATCAAAATACCCAGCGTCACTTCCTTTTATTATTGTTTTATAAAATGCTATTGCTTTTCCAAATGGGGTGATTAACTGCCATACTTCCTGAATAGAATGTCCCCTCCCACACAAAACCTGAAGTTAGCAGCCAAACCTCTCTCTTCCTCTCTTCTATTTCTATCTCTTAACTGAATCAGCCAAACCCCTTTTTTCTCTATATCCAACCTATGGTACTGGTGCCCTTCTGACAAACTAGTTTTCTCTCGCTTTCTTGCTGACCTGCACATAAAAACTCACTCAGACTATATCACCATCCTTATATTCATTATGACCTCCAAACTCAATTTCCTCACTTTAACACATCCTTGTCTTTCACATTGATTCATTTGCATCTTCAGGAGCCAGTAGCTACAAGACTTTCTGGAAACGGAAGAGTCAAATTAAATGGTCAACAGGAATAATATAGATTCCATTTAGTAGTGAAAGGATAACATAGATATATATTGCTCAGCTTCAAGCAATAGATATAGGTCTTGCTGAATTCAATGGACAAATTATTCTTATCATGAGGCTAATATTGTAAATCATTAATTTCTTTAGTCATTGTCTATTTATTTAATTGGAAATAGATTTTTTTGTGAACCAAGCATTGAATATCACAGACTAACAAGCTAGCTAGACTCAAGAACAGTAGGAGGAGATTCGGAGCACTTTCCTGTTCTGGGGATTGCACCAGCATAATCCTCTGAGCCCGTTTTTATTTGCTTTGGTGCTGGATGTTTTGACGCGGCATATTCAAGGGAAGGTGTCTTGGTGTATGTTATTTGCTGATGATGTTGTACTTATTGACCATACTCGAGGAGGAGTTAATGATAAGTTGGAGATTTGGAGACAGATCCTTGAGGCTAAAGGATTTAGGTTGGGCAAGACCAAGACGGAGTACTTGAAATGTAATTTTAGTGATTTGTCGCATGAGGCTAACATGATAGTGAAGTTGGATTCTCAGGCCATTTGGAAGAGGGAGAGTTTCAGGTATCTTGGGTCTATGATTCAAGGGAATGGTGAGATTGACGAGGATGTCACACACCGTATTGGTTCAGGTGGTTGAAATAAAGACTCGCTTCGAGAGTCTTGTGTGATAAGGTGCCTCCTAAGCTTAAAAGTAAGTTCTACAGAGCAGTAGTCTAACCGGTTATATTGTATGGAGCGGAGTGTTGTCCAGTTAAGAACTCCCACATTCAAAAGTTAAAGGTGGCGGAAATGAGAATGTTGCAAGGGATGCGTACACTTACCCGAAGGGATAGAGTTAGAAATGAGATTATTTGGGAGAAAGGTGGGAGTGGCTTCGGTGGAAGACAAAATGCGGGAAGTGAGGTTGCGATGGTTCGGGCATGTGATGAGGAGGGGCATGTATGCTCTAGTAAGGAGGAGTGAGAGGCTAGCTACGGATGGTTTTAGGCAAGGTAGAGGTAGGCCATAGAAATATTGGAGGGAGGTGATTAGGTATGACATGGAGCAGTTACAGCTTACGGAGGACATGACCTTTGATAGGAAGGTGTGGAGGACGCAGATTATGATAGATGGTTAGCAGGTAAGAGTACGTCCGTAATAGTAGGGAAGAGTGCTTTGTTTGTATCTGTGTCTAAAGTTTCTTGTAGTCTCTTGTTCGTGGTGCTTTGCTTATTTCTATGATTTTGAATAGCTTGCTCATAGTATTACCTTGTGGGTGTATTGTTTTTTATTATCTAGCGGTGTGATATCCTTTTTGTTGTTTGCTTTAATTTCTTGTTTGTTATACTGTTATCTGTCTTGAGTTGGGGGTCTATCGAAAACAGTCTCTCTACTTCATCTGAGGTAATGGTGAGGTAATGGTATGGACAGTGTACACTTTACCCTCCCTAGACCCCACTTTGTGGGAATACATTGGGTATGTTGTTGTTATGATGGTGGTGTCCGGACTAGCATGTGCATACCTCGACTGTTTAACCGGGTGCCTGCTACTTCCCACCGGCACAAGTACTGAAGGACTCCTACCAAACACTTCGACAGATGAAAAGAAATCACCTAGTGATTTGCCTCTGAGACCTCATGGTTCTCCTTCACTTAAGTGACACCTAGGTCCACCTCCTTCAATTGCAAGGTTTAACACAAGAATTGCAATCTCCAAACTAGCAAACTTAAGTGAATAGTTGTAGGTTCATAATGCTTGAGTTCACACTCAAGGCTGGCAATTCAAACTAGGCAGAATGAATCAAAGCCTTTGGTGACCGAATAGGAACCTCACAATTCTAGCTACTACAATTAGCTGCTTTACGGATTATGTACTGCCAAATGAATCTTCATTAAGCATTTAGGACAAATGAGGTAAAGCAAAAGCGGAAGTATTTCAGTCGATGCTTATAAACCCAGTAGTAACCACTATCTGGTCACAGAGCTCCATTCCCCTTTCTCTCTCTGATCTCCTGTTTCCTCCTCTATTTCTTCTTTTTTCAACCAATCATCAAGAAAAAAAAAAACATCTAGACTTGCTTAGATAATTTACTGTGGAACTGAAAAATGTTTCTCTTTTCTATGCAACTGAAACATATTAGCATCAATTGTGAATTCAACAAATATTTCTCAATGCTGTTTCACAATTACTAACTGCTATATGGAAACTTAGAAACACATTTACCTTGAAGCAATGTGAAAATGTTAATGCAGTTAAAAAACTTGGTCACATCTCCAAATTGAAGACTGATTGTTTATGTCAATCAACATTCAAGATATAGCCATGCTCAAGAGAAAGTAACAATGATAAAAACTACTCTCGCCCTGTCTGAAAGCAGGACACTGCCAGCGGATTATGTTTGGACCACAGTATTTGTACAGTACCTTTTTCAAGATTCTTTGTACCCTCTCAAGGACATATGCAAATTTTATTCCTTTAGCACAAAAATTACTTTTCCCAATGATATTAAGGAAACTAATACTAGAAGCACGAAATAAATTCTCACTATAAGTTTCTGCATCCTAGCAAATTGACACTGGTCATGGATACAAAGTATGTAATCAGGACTAAAGAGCTGACGAGTTTCGACAACAACATACCCGGTGTATTCCCACAAAATGGGGTCTGGGGAGGGTAAAGTGTACGTAGTCCATACCACTAACTTACCGCAGATGAAGTAGAGAGGCTGTTTCCGATAGACCCCAGGCTCAGGACAAACAACAGTATATCAAGCAGAAAACTTAAAAACAAACAACAACATGGGGTAACACACTACTAGATAACAAAAGAAACAAGACACCCACAAAGTAATACTATGAAATATCTATCCAAAATCAAAAGAGCTGACAAGTTTGCCCAAAGTAAAGTATTAAGACTGCCTATAAGGTTTTCTCCTCAAACTCATTGGATGCAGATTTTGCATAAGTCAACTTTCCCATGTTTTTAATCTGTGATGATAACAGAAGAAAGAAAGCAGACTCCCCAAAAGATTGTTGCTTGCTAAGTGGACAAACCCAATCTGGTTTGATCTGAGATCAGGAAAAGATGCGAGAAAATCGTTCCCCTTGTTGGTAGCTTTGCTAATATCGAGAACTTTACATTACCATTCCAACCTTAAATATATGAGGCAATGAATTGCATTGTATTTTAGGGATTAAACACCGGAACATAAATTAGTCTCATCTTATCTTCACGGATTATCAAACAGCAAAAGAGAACTCAAGCTATATTCCACAGGTAGTGATATGCCACGTGACTAAAGCAATTAGTAGTTGCAGAGGTCAGCATGCTGCATGTGAATTTTTAAATGGTGTTTAACTTACCAAGATTTACTTGTGTTAATCTCCAATAATATATACAAAATATCATCTCTTCTCGATCTTCAATACAATCAAAATTCAAATAATGCAACAAGGTAATGCATATCAGAAAGGGAGTCAGTCACATACTCCTGAACAGATGGTTTTCCAAGCTTCCTCGAGGCATAAATTCATAAACCAGCAACCTCTGATCATCTTCAATACAGTAACCAATTAGTTTAACCAAATTGAGATGAATGAGATCGCCAAGGAAATTTACTTCCGCCTGCCGAATGAGATAACAAATCAATACAAGTCAGCATGAAAATAAATAAAAGACATAAGCTTTTAAATAAGATCAAGAGAGCGGCAAACCAGCCATTCTTTGTGACCCTGAAGCCCATCATGATTTAGAGTTTTCACAGCAACAGTGAGCCCTGTTCCTGGTTTAACAGGTGCCGTCCCATTCTCTTCAATCCAACCCTTAAAGACACAACCAAAACCCCCTTCTCCGAGAAGGGATTCGGGTCTGAAGTTTCTTGTAGCCAACTTCAAATCATTGAATGTGAACTTCCGGAGCTGCGAAAAAACTTTAAGTTCCTCTTCGAGTTTGGAGGTGGAGGAATTACTTTCAGCATTACTTGTGGTTGTGGAAGAGATAATTGGAGCAACAGCTTGGTCTATGATTGTATCATTTGTGGATTTACTTTCTGCCAATAATGATACAAGATATTAGGACCACGAGCCCTTAAATTTAGTTTAATCTTGAAAAGCCCTTAAATTCCTACCAGTTAGGAATAGCATAATGAGTTTGAAAGAGATACTGAAACGAGTAAGGTGTAACTGACGTAAGTACTATGTGTGCATGTAATACAGTATAACTTAAGTCTACCAAGTGTTTACTCTTTTGGATTTGTTTTCATTTCCAAGTGAACAATGATCCAATGATATTATATTTTTCTTCAAATCTTTATGTAGCCTACTAGATTAAGTTTTAATATGTTGTGCTAATCTATAACTAGATGACATTAACAGTCTAATTTACCATCTCTTCCTTAAGTAAACACCTTAAGTAAACAGGGAAAATAACTAAGATATTTTTGAGGTAATAATATTGTGAGAAATAATGGAGAAAAATATTATTGAATTGTATGTCTACATAATTACACTGACACCCTATTTATAGACACTACATTACAATCTTTTTCCAAGTAGGATTTTGTATATTATTCCTATTCCTACTCATATTCTAACACTCCCCCTCAAACTGGTGCATACAAGTCATATGTACCAAGCTTGTTACAAATGTAATTAATACGACTGGTGAGGGACTTGGTGAAGATATCTGCAAGTTGATCACTTGACTTTACAAATTTTGTAACAATATCTCCCGAGAGTATCTTTTCTCTGACAAAGTAACAATCAATCTCTATGTGCTTCGTCCTCTCATGGGACATTGGATTAGATGCAATATAAAGGCTGTTTGATTATCACACACAAGTTCCATCTTACCAGTTTCTCCAAATTTTAGTTCTCTCAGCAATTGCTTGATCCAAACCAGGTCGCAAATTGTTGCAGCCATTGCTCGATATTCTGCTTCAGCACTAGATCGAGCAACCACACTCTGCTTCTTACTCTTCCAGGACACCAAATTACCTTTTACTAAAATACAATATCCAGATGTAGAATGTTTATCAGAGGGTGATCCTGCCCAATCAGCATATGTATATCCAATGATATGCTCATGGCCTCAATCCTCGAAGATTAATCCTTTACCTAGAGATGAATTTATATATCGCAAAATACGAACAACTGCATCCCAATGACTATCATAGGGAGAAGTCATAAACAAACTTACAACACTCACAGGAAAAGAGATGTCAGGTCTAATCACTGTGAGATAATTCAACTTTCCAACCAACCGTCAAACCTTTTAGGATCACTAAGTGATTCCCCCTGTCCTGGCAGAAGTTTAGCATTTGGATCCATAAGAGTGTCAATTGGTCGACATCCCATAATTCCTGTTTCCTAAAATATATCTAAAGCATACTTGTGTTGAGAAATAACAATACTTGATCTAGACTGAGCAACCTCAATACCTAGAAAGTATTTCAATCTACCAAGATCTTTAGTCTGGAAATGCTGAAAGCGATGTTGCTTTAAGTTAGTGATACCATCTTGATCATTGCCGGTGATAAAAATATCATTAACATAAACCACCAAATAAATACACAGATTTGGTTCAGAACGGCGATAAAACACTGAATGATCAGCTCCACTACGAATCATGCCAAACTCCTAAATAATTGTGCTAAACTTTTCGAACCAGGCTTGAGGGGACTGTTTCAAGTCATAGAGTGATTTGCGCAATCGACAAACAAGGCTACTAGACTCCCTTGAGCAACAAAACCAGGTGGTTGCTCCATAAAGACTTCTTCCTCAAGATCACCATGCAGAAAAGCATTCTTAATGTCCAACTGATAAAGAGGTCAATGACAAACGACAGCCATAAAGAAAAAGACGGATTGATGCTATTTTAGCCACGGGAGAGAAAGTGTCACTATAATCAAGCCCAAATATCTCTGTATATCCTTTGGCAACAAGGAGAGTCTTCAGCCGATCAACCTTACCATCTGGACCAACTTTGATTGTATAAACCCAACGATAACCAACAGTAGATTTACCTGCAGGAAGGGAAACAAGTTCCCAAGTACCACTCGTATGTAAAGCAGACATCTCATCATTCATAGTTTGTTTTCATCCTGAATGGGAAAGTGCTTCACCTATAGTCTTAGGGATAGAAATAGAGGACAAAGATAATACAAAAGCATAATAGGGTGATGACAAATAATCATAACTCAAGAAAGTATAATGTGGGTTAGCATTATGAGTGAATCTTATACCTTTTTGAAGTGCAACTGATTGGCTAGGAAGAGGCAGGTCCACAATAGGGGAAACATCAGGCGCATAACATGAATCATCTGGGACTGGGACTGATGCTAGATGTGGGTGGCAGTGATAAGTCAAAAGTGGTGGCATTGTAGCTGGAGATGGAGAAGTAACCGTAGGTTCCTCAAAGATTGGTGTAGGTAAGACTAGAGGTATAGGTAAAATCTCAGAGATATTAAGATGATTAAAAGATGTATAGTAAGGTTGAGATTCAAAGAATGTGACATCAGCGGACATAAGGTAGCGACCCATATCAGGTGAATAGCATTGATACCGTTTTTGAACTCGAGAGTAACCAAGGAAGACACATTTGAGCGCACGAGGGGCTAATTTATCTTTTCCTGGGGCTAAGTTATGAACAAAACATGTGCTCCCAAAAACACGAGGGGGGATAGAATAGAGATATGACTGAGAAAATAGTATGGAATGGGGAACCTTATTCTGGATAATGAGATAGCAAGATGCGAGGACTGCATCGCCCCAAAAACGCAGAGGAGCATGGGATTCAATGTGAAGTGTGTGAGCAGCCTCAAAGAGATGCTTATTTTTCCTTTCTGCTATACCGTTCTGCTGAGGGGTGTATGGGCATGATGTCTAGTGAATGATTCCTTGATGAGTCATAAACTCTTGAAACTGGGAGGATAAGTATTCTAAGGCATTATCACTATGAAAAGCAAGAATAGAAACACCAAATTGATTTTGTATTTCAGCACAAAAACTCTTGAATATAGAGAATAACTCGGAACAATCTTTCATCAAGTAAACCCAAGTATACCTTGAAAAATCATCGATGAAAGTAACAAAGTAATGAAATCCTAAGGGTGAACTGACTCTACTAGGACCCCAATATCAGAATGGACTAATGAGAAAATAGACTCTGAGCGACTCCTAATACTGCGTGAATATGTAGCACGAGTGTGTTTCCCAAGTTGACAGGCACCATTTTTTGTAGCTTGGATAAACTCGAATGTCCCAAATGTTTATGAATAAGGTCGGGAAGGTCTATAACGGAGCATGCTGTGAAGCAATTTGAGGAGGTAAGATGGTAAAGGCTTGTGATTCATATCCTATGCCAATTGTCTATCCCGTTTTGCGGTCCTGCATCATAAAAGAATCATCAAAACAAGTTATACTACAATGAAGGGTACGTGTCAAACGACTAACAGATGCAAGATTAAAAGGACAATCAGTGACATAAAAACAGAATTTAAAGTGATAGAAGATAGGGGTTTGGCTTGTCCAACTCCTTTTGGCTCTATTCGGATTCCATTGGCTAAAGTAATAACAGGAAGAGATTGTGTATAAACAATATCAGATAGAAGTGATTTGTCACCAGAAATATGATCAGAAGCACCTGAGTCCACAACCCATGATCCAAAGGTAGGAGATTGTGCAGTTGAGGCTATTGGTAGATATATATGCTTACTTGCTCCATACTGAAGATACTCATTATACTCCTTGTCGAATAAATACACCCATTGATCACCTGTGGTGTTAGACTGAGCAATATGAGCATTTTTAGGTGGTTGACCATGCAAAGAATAACATATTCCATGAGTATGTCCAAGCCTATTACAATAACTACACTTAGGTCAAGAATAGCATATGTCACGAGAATGTCCAAGCCTTTTACTATAACTACACCTCGGTCGAGATCTTCCAAATCGACCTACCCCTCGTCGATTCTTTATAAACTTTGACATCTGAGTTTCTGATCTCCTCATTAAGATTCAGATTTTAATCAGGAAAAAAAAATATTGCTAAAATTTGGCCGGAAATAGACGGGTCACCGGATATAAGATCTGATATTCGAAAGTTGCTCGAAATCAACAATTAATCATATGAGCAGCCTCGTAACGAAGAGGCGAGGCTACTGAAAAAAGAAATTGCCGAAAAAGTTGTCGGAAGACACTCACACGTAGGCGCGTGGACTGACGCGCTCGCCGGAGAATATCTCCTGGCGGCGCATGCGGGCGCGTGTGACGCCTATTCTCGGCGAGTCTGACTGGGGTTTGCTCGTCGGGAAGTTTTGAAGAAATACACGGTGACTGGGGTTTGCTCGTCAGGAACAAGACGGTGGTGTTGGTTTGTTTTGAAATACACCGAAGAAAAATATATTTATTTGGACAGCGGCTTCCCATCCCTTTTTATTGATCTTGCAAGGATTCTAAAAATTGTACCGACGTTTCAGCTTCATCTGAATGGTTTCCTTTTCACAAAAACCCAGAAGACAAATACAATTCATCTTGACTTTATACTAAACTGCTTCAATCCTCAAAACACCTTTTTTTTTCCCACAGAGTTCACTATATATATTTTGAGATGAAATTCCACCATTTCTTTTGTCTTACAATACCTCTTAAATTATTCCAGCACCCCAAAAGATCGCATGTATTCTTAGGCATGACTCATCACTCATCTAAGACCAGTCATACGTAAAAAGGAGCTGCCACAGTTGGTCAGTGACTCCACAAAGGAAATGGGTAAGATATTAATTCAATCAAATCAAGCTTGTGATTATGAATTTGAAATCACAAAATGTTGAGAATCCGGTATTCACCTAAGTTGCTCAAACTAGGGTGTGAGTGTGACTGATATGTGTGCGGATCTAGAGGTTGGATCTTTCATGTTCTCAATTTTAAGATTCGAGGTTATGGATCCAGGTATGAATACGAGTGAGGGGATTCGGCAACAAATAATTTAAATATCTAAAAGTAGAGTTATAAAACCTAAAATATGAGATATTATGTGGAAAACTTGAGAAGAAGATATTGATCAAGAGGAGAATCCTGAAAGGAGGTAAAAGGAAAAGCAGTAACATAGAAATTTATATATACAAGGTATTTCATTTTCTTCAATTTCACCTTAGCTTTTATTTTCATTACAGGTATCATTAAATATGTCCTGACTTTCATGTCGATTTTGGTCAAAGTATCCAAAATTGGTTGACCAGATTGGGTACGGACCCCACACCCACACCCATGTCGTGTGGACACGGGTGCGGCATTGAAAGTGAACAATCCGAGCAACTTAGGTATTCACAAGGCTCAAAGGAAAATGAGAACTTAAGGACTAACATGAAGAAGGTGCTAACGAATCCCAGAATCTGTCAGAAGTTGTTTCATTCACCGGAGATTTATTACTGTGCCATTTTATACAAATTTGGTACTAGGTAATCATACCAGCAACTGAGAGAGAACGGATAACAGAAAGCAAAGCGCTCCTTCAGCTCTTGCCCTTGACGGCTAAAATAAAGTTTGGCTTGCCGATTTACACATCAAAGGTGAATTCTTAATTTAAGAAAATTGTGAAACAGGCAAACATAAGAGAAAAGAAAAAACAAATACCAAGAACAACAAAAATGACAGAAGAAAGATGCATAACGCTAATGTCAACATCATTATCCAGAAACACATTGTAACCCTGACATGACTGGCTTCGCAAAAAAGGAGCCTTCATAAGTTTCTAGGTTTGTTCTAGGAATACCTCTTCTAGACCTATCAAAAACAAATTACTTTCACCTATCAAAAGAAGTAACGCCCCTTCCAGAATACAGTTACCCATCTTGAATTTCTTTAAATTGCCTTCATTATTGTCTCCTCTGCGTTAACATTATCAACTTCTACAGCTAGAAGAAACATGTGGAAGCCATTCTTCCACCTCCAATTTTCAAATATTACTTGCACACCATTTGACAAAATTCAATGTATTTCACTAAATAAGAAATGGATATTAACATTTCAACCACAACAGCAAACAGTCTAAAGCCAGTAACAATAGGGCATACCCCTTAACACTCAAATAACCATTTCCAACCAAAAAAAACTCACCGTTTAACCTCTTTTTCCCTGCAACTATGAATGCTAAGTGATAATATTCTTTATAAGATAGAATCAATCTTCAAGGAAAACCAATGAAAAATGCAATTAAAACTTGCAAGCATAACAAAGTATGTAACTTCAAATGCAATTAAAACTTCCAATTTGAAATTACCACAACGAGTGCTGATGACACTAGTGGAGGTATCAACTTTAGATCTTGAGGAAATACAGTTACCAATAAACCTCAACTTAATCCAGCAACCGGTCTCCTCTACATCCCCTTCTTTTTTCTTCCTTCCCTTTGATTTCTCTACATCCCAAGACTCCCCTTTTACACCATCACCACCTAATCCCATAGTTAACAATACCAAGAATCAAACTCAAAAATCATCAAAACCCACCCCACCCCACTCCCCACCCCCTCCAAGATACCAACTTTAAATCAACCCCCTCATACAAACCCCAAAAATCTCGCCTTTTTTCCAATGAAACCCTTAAATTAAACAGCTAAACAACTGAACCAAAGTTCCCTAAATAGCACCAAAAGGAATTCCAAATATATCCACTTCCTTCAAAGCCAAATCCTTCAACACCCAAAAGAAGAAAAAGTAATTTAATGGACAAAAAGAATAAGTATACTGATGAAATAGCTCAGACCCAGTTCAAGAAATCAAGAAAATATGACATTGAATGCATCCAAACTAATTTTTGATTCAGATCACAACCCCCCTACTTGCCCCGAACACTGTATCAGATAATCCCACTTCAAAAAGTGCCCCCAACTAGTTCCTGGCTCCTCAATGAAAAAAAAATAAAAAATACACATGGTAATTTAAAAAGATTATACTAATTAATTAAATTAGTAGGGGGTAGTTTTGGGTACGGTGCGAAGGGGAGGGGGTGGTAATATTTGTCCAACTACAGGAATGTACATCTGTGTCGGGGTATATACCGAAAATTGAAAGCTGTCTATATACAAGGTTTGCAAATCATATGCTAAACAAAGAAAAATAATGTAAATTAACTTACCTTCTGGAAAAAAAAAAATTAAGTTTAGTATCTACTACCTTTTTTGTTATAACTAAATAATTATATATTTGTATAAAACATGTCTAAATTTCTGAAGAACATGTAATTTTAAACTTTTAAGAATTTCAGTTAATAGAGGCGGAATCACGATTTGAGGTTAGAAGTTATGAATTTGAAGATAAGATAATGACCTCAAGCTAATATATGATAATTTTCAAACTAACGAATGGGTACCAATACTCAATATATATTTAAATAGGAACAAATTACTAGTACATTGTATAATAATGATAAACATTATCACTATAGTTACACTCGACTACTTGTCGAGTTTTAAAAACCGTCAATGATCACATCATTTGGTACACTTTTAAGTACTTAGAAAAATTAATCAATTATTCAAAAAGTTATTACTATTTTTGTTTCACAAGTCATTTTCCAACTACATTATAGAGAAAAAACTCTTTCCACGTGTTAGTGAAATACGAACCCACATCTCGATATGAAAGGCTTCTTTGCCACAGTCCTTGCAAATGAATCATCTTCTTAATTATGTTGGGAGGTTTGCATGTTCATATTTAGATATATTTACTGAATTTTTAAATTTAAATACAATATCTATAAAAAAACTATCAAGCTCGTTCAAATCCCCATGTTATATTGTAGTTCTGCCCTGTCAGTTAATTAGTTTAAGTTAGTAAAAGACAAATAAACCTTACAAAATTGACATAAAAGTCTTGTATAATCACTTGAGTTGTAAAAAGTTGTTGATTGATAAGAAAAAAATAAATTGGACCAAAAATTTATTCATATTGGTATTTATGCCCAAACAATTGAGGGCGCAAAGAGAAAATCTTTTTCAATTTCTTTTATGTTTGATTAGTTAAATTTTTTGAAAATTGTATTTTTAAGAAAATAATTTTCTTAAAAATTAGGACAATGACTTTGCTATTAGAAGTTAAAAACAATAACATGTAAAAGTAACATTCTAAATAGTTGCGTACTCTCTATCTTCAATACACATCATCTCTATATCCGCTTCACCTTTTATTTTATTTGTCTATATTACATATAAATATTTTTAAGATAATATTTTTGGTTACTATCGAATAATTTTTTTAAAAAGTAAAAATAATTATTTATTTTACTGAAAACATTTTTCCGTACAAAATACACCCTAAAGGCGTAACATATTTTATCGTATAAATTTATATTAGTTAATTATACTTAATTGATAGACATTTTAATTTATTATATTACATAACTATGATAGGTTAATATAGCTTGAGTTTAAGTTTTGTATACTGTTAGTATACAAAATATTCTACACTATCTAGTAAACTTGACTTGCTAATAAAGATTATCTAATTTTTAACATAAAAATAAAAAAAATTAAAATAACTTGTAATAGCAAATCAAGTTTACACAATAGTACAAATACAAAACTTAAATTCATGGCCAAACCCATCGGCGGCCCCCTAAACTTGGCACGATCTTTCACTTTGGCACCTTAAGTGGATGTTGTTCACTTTTGATACCTTAAGTAGTCATAAAGTGTGTCACTTTGACACCTTTCAGCACCAACTCTGGTGCATGAATTACACGCGCTTCCAACATGGATTAAGTGGCCAATTAATTTGTACCAACTCATTTTAAAGGCCACATCATTATTTATACCCATAATTTTTTTAAAAACAAAAAAGGGATCAAAATACATGGCTAAGTGTCCAATAAATTAATGACACATGATTTTTTAATTAAATAGTTACAAAAAAAAAAAGCACACATCTTCCCCCAACCTTTTTAAGTTCAACCTCCATTAATGGAAGTTGAACCTCCATTAATGGAGGTAGAATTTTCCAGAAAAGTTTCCTCATTCGTCGAGGATGATAGATCCGTCTTAAAAGCTTCACGAATTTCAGACATGGACAAATAGGAGGTCAATGTTCAGTTAAAAAATTATATAACAGAAGAAAACATAAATAATTAAATCCTTCTTATGTCATGTAGTTTGTTAGTATTTAAGATTTGTTTCTTTGACCAATTTGCCTTTTGATTCTTTCCCACTAGTAAAGAATCTACTATCCTTATGGAAAAGTAAAAAAATTGCATTTGCCCTCCCAAATAATCTCACTTTTCTTTGCACACTTTGTGTTTGATAAAATTCTCCAAAGAAGTAAATCATTGAATTTTTAGTGGTTCTTTGCATTTTTGAGAAGTTTTGGAGAAATATTGATTTGGGTATTTCTTATTGAATTTTTAGTGATTCTTTGTATTTTTTGAGGAGTTTTGAAGAAATATTGATTTGGGTATTTCTTATTTAAAAGTTTAGTTAATGCAGAGATGGTTGATGTTGTGTATTTATGGAGAAGGTCATATGTGTTTGTTCAGTAGGTAAAAGAAAACGGAGAAGAAAGGAGTATTTTGCTGTGTTCTTTGTGTGTGTTGATGGAATGAATATTTTTTTCTTTTGTGTGTTTATGATGTTGTGGGGGAAAGAGGAGAATTTTGGGTTGCTGTTTTGGGTGCAATTTGGTTGTTGTTAGTGTGTTCTATTGATTCTTGAAAAATTCAACCTCCATTAATAGAGGTTAAGCTAAAGAAAAATTGTGTGGAGAAGACAATGTGAAAGACTTTTTTGTAATTATTTGGTTAATAAAACACGTGTCATTTATTTTTTAGATCAATTATTGCTGATTGGGCTAATCATTTTTAATAATTTTTTAAAAAATAAAGATGAAAAAATTATGAAAATGCCCCTAAAAAATTATGAAAATACCCCTGGAACGCAGCCAAAAGCGAGTATAATACACTCTCTTTGCTGAATCAGCAAAAGGTGCCAAAGTGACATAATTTATGGATACTTGAGGTGCCAAAAGTGAACAACGTCCAATTGAGGTGTCAAAGTGAAAGTCGTGCCAAGTTTAGGGGGCTGCTAATGGATTTGTCCTAAATTCATATAGCTTTTACCATGCAATAAGCATCGAATACAAGTGATTATTTTCAAATGAACTAGGAGTAGTGTGTGTATTTTGGAAAAGCAATAGAAAAACTGCCCAGAGAAAGTGGATACTTAAAAGTTAGCAGTCAGTTTTAGAAAGTGGGAAGAAAAATACAGGCAACTATGTTAGAAAGGGGGAAGTGGAACAAAGAGCTGCAGAATGCCAACACCCGCAATGCGGTTTTTATTGGGGAAGTTTCAAAAATAGAATTTGTTTGGCATAAAATTCACCTTTCATAGTCACACTTTATAATATTACTTCTTTTGTTTCAAAAAGAATGATCTACTTTTTTTTAGTTCGTTTAAAAAAGAATGATCTTTTTCCTTTTTTGGCAACTTTTTAATTTTAACTTTCCACTTGGCATGTTTAAACCACAAGAGTGAAGCGCATCTTGATACATTTGACATATCTTTAATTTAAGACCACTAGATTCAAAAGTCTACTTTACATTCTTAAACTTCGTGTCAAGTCAAATTAGGTCATTCTTTTTAAAACAGAGGGAGTATCATTTATAGTCGATGTATTCGATTCACATCTGTTATATTCGTTTTTACTCAATATTTTGTATTCATAAAAAAGGTAAATACATTAATGTAATACCCCGATCGTTCCTTAAGCCTAAATCTGTCTTTTGAGTGGATATGGGTGGCTTCCAAAGTGAGTGATGTTTATATTATGTTGTATTTCTCTAAATTTTACTTTCTATCATGTAGAGCATTGAATAAGATTTCCATCGATACCAATTTCATCAAAATCCGACATCGAACGAGAAAGTTATGGCCATTTTACTGAGCATTGTTGGAATCGCCAAGTTTGACGGTCCATCTGGTGGACCGTCAAGTCTTTGGCAAACCATCAGTTGTCCCGTTAAGCCAAGGCAGTAACCCCTTTTTCTGGCCATCGTGTGACGTCCAAAATGGTGGGCCACCAAAAACTTGATGGACCGTCAAGTCGAGGCAGAATGTCCCATTTCTGATCCTCGAGTGACGGACGATCTGGTGGATCGTCAGTTTCCTGACAGATCATCACTTCGACCATCACGTTGAGTCAGAATGCCCCAGTTTTGGCACTCGAGTGATGGACGATCTGGTGGACCGTCAGTTACTCTAACGGACCATCAGTTCGACCGTCACAGACCCCTATCAGAAATTTTCAACTCTTTTTAAAAGGGCATTTTGGTCATTTTTGCCCCTTTTGGTCTTACATATATATCCAAGTAGAGAAGAGCCATTCATTTTCTCTTCAATCTCTTCTAAGAAATATCTAGAGAACTAAGGTTTCTCTCTTCCAAATCCAAATCATCTCTAAAAAATTCAAGAATCTTCCATAGATTTCTCCAAGTTGTTCAAGAATTAAGTTCTCCAAGTTAAAGAAATCAATAATCTTAGCCTAAAAGTGCGAGAAATAAGTTCCAATCAAGTCTCTTATTCTCAAGTTTATAATCCAAGGTATGTGAGGCTTGAACAAGAATATCTTTTCATTCTCGTGCCCAAAGAATTGATTTTTACTATGGGAATTTCATGATCTTTGCAAGTGGGTTTACGCCCAATTTTCTTTATTGATGAATTACGAGATTTGAGTTGATTAAGTTATTATGATTTATTTACCATCATATTTCTTAAATTGATGATTTATGCCATGAAATGCATATTGTTATTACGTATTGATGATTTCTAAATGATTTGAGATAAGTGTCATGATTGAAGCTTTTCTATGAAATATTGATTATTGAATATATATTGATATTTGGGACTAAAATTCAAGACTGAGTCTTTTGATATCTTCCTAAAGGTTTGATATTTGACATGATTTGATGAGCAATACACTTGACGTTGAGAAAGATTATTTTGATTTTGAGTCGAGTTAGGAATCCATAGTTGTATATGATTTACAGATGAGATATATTTATGTTTTGGTCTCCATGATCGACCCATGAGTTGATATTGATTAAGGTGGATTTTCTAACATGTTCTGAGCTGAGTCTGGGAGGAGTATTTAGCACCGAGTAAGAAATGTGGTATTTCCCCAAAACTACATGCCACCATAGGATTGATATTGATAATTGTGGTCCAGAGGCCGAGTATGGGATTATGATAACGAAATTGAGGTTGTACTCTCTGGCAAGAGTACGACGCTCCCGCCAATGTGGGGTTCTTTCCTTAGGAGGGCAAAACGTTGGACTCCATCTGGCTCACATGGTTTAGTTTATGTCGGTTATAAGAAACTCCCAAGTCCATAATGATCTAAGTTCCTTGAATTACCAAGTCACTCTAAGTCATGAGTCAATGAGTTTGAGTTGAGTCCAATGATTTATGAGATTTATGAAGCCTGTGTTATTATTGATGATTTATGGAAATTATGTCTCAGGGAATTCAAGCGAAGAGAGTCATTATTGTCAGCATGCATGATTTTATTTTATATTTATGATATTATTTAAAAAAAACATTGCATATACCCCCACATACTCAGTACATTCCCAAGTACTGATTCTCATACTCTTTTGTGGTCTATATTTCCCCGTGATATAGGTTCAGGTGCTCAGTCTCAGCAGTGACAGTGATCTTTGAGTACCTTTATCTACATTTTTGCAGTTAGTAAGTCCTCATGGTTTGAGAACCTATGCTCCTAATTTTGTTTTATTAATAGATGGTGTTGCCTTTTAGTTCAGTACGAGTCAGTTGGGGGATCTGTCCTAATGGCTCCTCAGTCTTATGTAGTAGAGGCTTTGTCAGACTAGAGTACCAGTATGTACAGAATTTTAGTATTTTGATTGTACAGGACAGTATCTCTTCATATTCCAGTATGTTCATGGCATGATTATTCTTTCTTACTCTAGTTTGATTTTTTTTCGTAGTGAGTTTTGAAAATGATGATAGGCTTAGAGGGTTAACTTGAGGCCATGTGTGACCTTAAGCACCATGTGACGTCTCTGGACAGGTTCTTGGGGCATTACAAGCTTGGTATCAAAGCCTAAGGTTCAAAGAGTCCTAGGGAGTCTGACAAGCTGCGTTACGTAGAGTCTTGATCATCGGTGTGTAGTGCGCCATATCTATGAGCAAGAGGCTATGGGGCATTTTAGGTAAAGCTGTTTCTTTCTTTCGAAAGTCTATCGTGCCTATGACTGTTTTTCTCTTCTATTAATTCGTGCTCTTTTACGATAGAAAATGCCTTCTCGTAGAGCTCGCAGAAACAACGAACGACCTTAACCCATTGATCCTTTAGGTGAGATAGTGTCCCACGCTGAATTTTAGGCAGCTTTTCAGGCGCTATCCCAGACGGTTATCGCCAATGCTCAGGCCAATGTTCAGGCCACAGTTCTACCTCCACAAAAGGCAATTTAGTGGCAGCTTGGGCTCGTGATTTTATGCAGATGAATCCGCCAGAGTTTTATGGGTCAAGGGTAGGTGAGGACCCACAGATATTTCTTGATGAGGTGAAGAAGATCACCTAAATTATGCATGTAACAGAAGAAAAAAGCATGGAGTTAGCTTCCTATCCCTTGAAAGATATTGCTTATGATTGGGTGGAGATGTGGAGGAAGAGTAGAGAGGAGGATGCCGCTGCCATGACTTGGCAGTTGTTCCAAGATGCGTTCTTAGACAGATTCTTTCCCCAGAGCTGAGGGAAGTGAAAGTAGAAGAATTTATGAACTTGAGATAGGTCTCCATGACAGTTAAAAAGTATTGTCATAAGTTCAATCAACTATCTAAGTATGCTCTCGGTCTGATGGATGACTCTAGAACTAGTATGAGTAAGTTTTTAGCTAGTGTATCTGGTTATGTTGTGAAAGAGTGTAGGTCCGCTATGCTTAATAGGGATATGGACCTTACTAGACTAATGATACATGCTCAGCAGATTGAAGCGAACAAGGTAAAAGAGAGAGAGAGTGAGAGGGAATAAGAGAGTTAGATCAGAGCAACAGGGGTATGGTCAAGTTAGATTTTTTGGAGGGAATCGCCCTTAGTCCCAGAACCGTTCACTTGTGCCAGCACCTTTACAGCCAGTGCTCCCGTATTCAGAATCAGGTAGGAGTAGGGTAATAGGTCTACTATGTCTAGGTCTCGGGATAGTATGAGTAATAAACCTCGTCCTCCCCCATGTTCGAAGTACGGTAGGGACTATCCTGGTGAGTGCTTAGTCGATTGGAGGGGTTATTTTGGTTACAGTAAGTTAGGCCATAAATTCAGGGATTGCCCATATGCCAGATAGGAAAGTCGTGATGTTCGTCCCCAGAGTCAGGCTATTAGTGCTCCAACCCCTTTAATTCGTCCTACTCCTCCTCAGGGTGCCTCGTCTAGTACTGTAGATGGTCAGCGCCAGAAGCACTTTTATGCCCAGGAGCAAGAGGATTCACCAGATGTTGTTACTGGTATGCTTTATGTATTTTATTTTGATGTGTATGTATTAATGAACCCTGGGTCAAATCTTTCTTATGTGACTCCGTTGGTGGCTGTGAATTTTGAAATCAGTGCTGAAAAGATTCCTGAGCCTTTTCTAGTTTCTACACCAGTGGGTGAATCTATTGTTGCTAAGCAAGTGTATAAGAAGTATCCTATCACTATCTTTAACAGAATCATGTTTGCAGATTTGATTGAGCTAGATATGGTTGATTTTGATATTATTCTAGGTATGGATTGGCTTCACTCTTGCTATGCGTCTATAGATTGTTGTGCCCGTGTAGTCAAGTTTCAGTTTCCCAACGATCCAGTTTTTGAGTGGTTCGAAAATTCTGTAGCTCCCAAGAGTTATTTTATATCCTACCTTAAAGCCAGGAAATTGATATCTAAGGATTGTATCTATCATTTAGTTCGAGTTAAAAACACAGAGTCTGAGACTCCGACTATTCAGTCTACTAGTGTTGTCAATGAGTTTCTTGATGTTTTCTCAAAAGATATCCCAGGGGTACCTCCCGATACAAAGATAAAATTCGGGATTGATCTTCTTCCTGATACGCAGCCTATTTCTATTCCTCTATATCGTATGGACCCTGCAGAACTTAAGAAGTTAAAAAAGCAACTCAGAGATCTTTTAGATAAGGGTTTCACAAGGCCCAGTGTGTCTCCTTGGGGCGCACCCATTCTATTCGTACGAAAGAAAGATGGTTCATTCCGTATGTACATCGACTATCGTCAGCTTAACAAGGTCACAATCAAGAACAAATACCCTCTTCCCAGGATTGATGACCTGTTTGATCAACTGCAAGGTGCTAGTTATTTCTCGAAAATAGATTTGAGATCCGGCTATCACCAACTTAGAGTCAGAAAGTGTGATATTCCAAAGACAACTTTCCGCACCCGTTATGGTCATTTTGAATTCCTAGTCATGTCCTTCGAGCTAACAAATGCCCCAGCAGCTTTTATGGGCCTTATGAATCGGGTGTTCAGACAGTACCTGGATATGTTTGTTATTGTATTCATAGATGATATTCTTGTGTACTCCCAAAATGAAAACGACCATGCAGATCATCTTTGAATTGTCTTGCAGACCCTTAAAGATCATCAGTTGTTCGCCAAATTTAGTAAGTGTGAATTTTGGCTAAGGTCAGTTGCTTTTCTGGGTCATATTGTTTCTTCTGAAGGTATTCGAGTTGATCCTCAAAAGGTAGAAGCTGTGAAAAATTAGCCTAGACCTATCTCTCCATCTGATATTAGGAGTTTCTTGGGCGTAGCCGGTTACTACCATCATTTTGTAGAAGGTTTCTCTTCCATTGCTGCTTCTTTGACCTGGTTAACCCAAAAGAAAGTTAAATTCCAGTAGTCAGATTCCTGCGAGAAGAGTTTTCAGGAGTTGAAAACTCGACTTACTTCAGCCCCTATGATGACCCTGTCTAATGGTGTAGATGATTTTATGGTGTATTGTGATGCTTCGAGAGTTGGTTTGGGGTGCGTTTTAGTGCAGAAAGGTAAGGTTATAGCCTATGCCTCCTGACAGTTGAAACCTCATAAAAAGAATTATCCGACCCATGATCTCGAATTAGTTGTTGTGGTTTTTGCCTTGAAAATTTAGAGACACTACCTGTACGGTGTTCATGTTGATATATTTACGGATCACAAGAGTTTGCAGTATGTGTTTACTTAAAGAGAGTTGAATCTTTGACAGATGAGATGGTTGAAATTGCTAAAGGACTATGATATGAATGTGTTGTATCACCTGGGAAAGACTAATATAGTGGCAGATGCCCTTAGCAGATCGTCCATGGATAGTGTAGCGCATATAGAAGAAGATAAGAAGGAGTTAGCCCGTGAAGTGCATTATTTGGCTAGGTTAGGTGTTAGATTGCTCGACTCAGCTGAGGGTAATATTTGGGTTCAGAGTAGTTTTGAATCTTCCCTAGTTTCAGAAGTGAAGGAGAAACAGGATATGGATTCTCGTTTGGTTGAATTGAAAGGGTCCGTTAAAGACCAAAAGGTGGAGGTTTTCTCCCAAAGGGGATATGGTGTATTGAGATTTCAGAATATATTATGTGTGCCTAATATTGATGATTTGAGGGAGAGAATTATGGCTGAAATACATGGCGCGCGATCTCTATTCATCCCGATGCTACCAAGATGTACCACAATTTGTGGGAAATTTATTGGTGAAGTGGTATGAAAGAAGATATAGCGAAGTTCGTTGAGAAGTGTTCAACTTGCCAATAAGTTAAGATAGAGCACCAAAGACCCAGTAGGATGATGCAAGAATTTAGTATTCCTATTTAGAAGTGGGAAGTAGTGAACATGGATTTCGTGATCGATTTACCTCTTTCTCATCATCATCATGATTCTATATGGGTCATTGTAGACAGGTTGACTAAGTCCGTGCATTTCCTGCCAGTACATGCATCTTTCACCACTGAGGACTATATTAAGATGTACCTCCGAGAGTTAGTCAGGTTGCATGGAGTTTCGTTGTCTATCATCTCTGATAGAGGTTATCAATTTACTTCTCAGTTTTGGAGAGCCTTCTAGAAGGGTCTTGGCACCCAAGTTCATCTTAGCTCCGCTTTTCATCCGCAGACAGACGGTCAGGCTGAGAGGACTATCCAGACTTTGGAGGATATGTTGAGAGCATGTGTTCTTGATTTCAAAGGGAGTTGGGGATGAATATTTGCCATTGATTGAATTTACGTATAACAACAGTTTTTATGCTAGCATCGGAATGGCTCCATTTGAGGCTTTGTGTGGTCGGAGGTGTAGATCACCCATAGGTTGGTTTGAAGTAGGTGAGGCTGTCGTGATTGAACCTGATGCTGTGTTCGAGGCTATGGAGAAAGTTAAGTTGATTCGGGAGAGGTTGAAGACAACCTAGAGTCGTCAAAAGTCGTATGCAGATGTGAGGAGAAGAGCTCTTGAGTTTGAAGTTGATGATTTGGTATACTTGAAAATTTCGCCCATGAAAGGGGTGAAGAGGTTTGGAAGGAAAGGAAAGCTTGGTCCCCGTTATGTTGGCCCTTATAGAGTGTTGAATCGTATTGGGAAAGCAGCTTATGAGATTGAGTTACCTGCAGAGTTGTCAGCATTCCATTATGTCTTCCACGTTTCAATGCTCAAGAAGCACATTGGTGACTCTGTTGTTGTTGATCCATCAGAAAGCTTTGATGTGCAGAATAGCTTTTAGTATGATGAATTTCCAGTTTAGATCCTAGATTATCTAGTCCAAAAACTAAGGAACAAGGAAGTTCCCTTGGTTAAAGTTTTATGGCGAAATCAATCAGTCGAGGGCGCTACTTGGGAAGCTGAAGCAGACATGCGAGCCAAGTACCCTCATCTCTTCTCCATGAGTTTAAATCAAGCCGAAGGTACTATTATTCCACAATTCAGTTGTGCATTCATGTATATGGTTACTCTCTCTATTATTCGTGCATTCTGTGCAGTACCCAGAAGTTTAGAGTAAAGTAAACCCTTCGAGTGGGTCGTTCCAGCTGTACGTCCTCATTTTTTCTCTAGTTTTTGACCTATCTGGCAACATTCAAGGACGAATGTTTCCAAGGGGGAGATATTGTAATCCCCGATCATTCCTTAAGCTAAAATCTATATTTTGAGTGGATAGGGGTGGCTTCCAAAGTTAGTGATATTTATATTGTGTTGTATTTCTTTAAATTCTACTTTCTATCATTTAGAGCATTAAATAAGCTTTCATCGATACCAATTTCATCAAAATCCGACATCGGACAAGAAAGTTATGGCCGTTTAATGAGCATTTTCGGAATCACCAGGTTTGACGGTCGATCTGGTGGACCGTCAAGT
Source organism: Capsicum annuum (assembly GCF_002878395.1). Classification (NCBI taxonomy): domain Eukaryota; kingdom Viridiplantae; phylum Streptophyta; class Magnoliopsida; order Solanales; family Solanaceae; genus Capsicum; species Capsicum annuum. Next base: position 91,699,466 of record NC_061111.1, read on the forward strand.
CCTTGGCGGATTGTCAGTCGTCCCGTCAAGCCAAGGCAGTAACCCCTTTTTCTGGCCATCGTGCGAAGGCCAAAATGGTGGGCTGCCAAAAACTTGATGGACCGTCAAGTCGAGGCAGAATGTCCCATTTCTGACCCTCGAGTGACGGATGATCTGGTGAACCGTTAGTTTCCTGATGGATCATCTCTTCGACCATCACGTTGAGGCAGAATGCCCCAGTTTTGGCACTCGAGTGACGGATGATGTGGTGGATCGCCAATTCGACTGTGACAGACCCCGATCAGAATTTTTCAACTCTTTTTAAAAGGGCATTTTCGTTATTTCTACCCCTTTTGGTCTTATATATATATCCAAGTAGAGAGGAGCCATTCATTTTCTTCAATCTCTTCTAAGAAATATCTAGAGAACTAGGGTTTCTCTCTTCCAAATCCAAATCATCTCTAAGAAATTCAAGAATCTTCCATAGATTTCTCCAAGTTGTTCAAGAATTAAGTTCCCCAAGTCAAATGCATCAAGAATCTTAGCCTAAAAGTGCGAGAAATAAGTTCCAATCAAGTCTCTTATTCTCAAGTTTATAATCCAAGGTATGTGGGGCTTGAACAAGAATATCTTTTCATTCTTGTGCCCAAAGAATTGATTTTTACTATGGGAATTTCATGATCTTTGCAAGTGGGTTTACGCCCAATTTACTTTATTGATGAATTACGAGATTTGAGTCGATTAAGTTTGTTATTATGATTTATTTACCATCATATTTCTTAAATTGAGTATTTATGCCATGAGATGCATATTGTTATTACGTATTGATGATTTCTAAATGATTTGAGATAAGTTTCATGATTCAAGTTTTTCTATGAAATGTTGATTATTGAATATATATATATTGATATTTGGGACTGAAAGTCAAGAATGAGTCTTTTGATGTCTTCCTAAAGGTTTGACATTTGACATGATTGGATGAGCAATACACTTGACGTTGAGAAAGATTGTTTTGATTTTGAGTCGAGTTAGGAATCCACAGTTGTGTATGATTTACAGATGAGATATATTTATGTTTTGGTCTCCATGATAGACCCATGAGTTGATATTGATTAAGGTAGATTTTCTAATATGTTCTGAGCTGAGTCTGGGAGGAGTATTTAGCACCGAGCAAAAAATGTGGTAGTTCCCCAAAACTACGTGCCACCGTAGGATTGATATTGATAATTGTGGGCCAGAGGCCGAGTATGGAATTGTGATAATGAAATTGAGGTTGTATTCCCTGGCAAGAGTACGATGCTCCTGCCAATGTGGGGTTCTCTCCTTAGGAGGGAAAAACGTTGGACTCCATGCGGCTCACATGGTTTAGTTTATGTCGGTTATAAGAAACTCCCAAGTCCATAATGATCTAAGTTCCTTGAGTTACCAAGTTAGTCTAAGTCATGAGTCAAAGAGTTTGAGTTGAGTCTAATGATTTATGAGATTTATGAAGCCTGTGTTATTATTGATGATTTATGGAAATTATATTTCAGGGAATTCAAGCGAAGAGAGTCATTATTGTCAGCATACATGATTTTATTTTATATTTGTGAAATTATTTTAAAAAAAATATTACATACACCCCCACATACTCTGTACTTTCCCAAGTATTGATTCCCTACTCTTCTGTGTTCTATATTTCCCCGTGATGTAGGTTCAGGTGTTCTGTCTCTGCAGCGACAGTGATCTTCGATTACCTTCATCTACATTTTTGCAGTTGGTGAGTCCTCATTGTTCGAGGACCTATGCCCTTGATTTTGTTTTATTAATAGATGGTTGTTGCTTTGCAGTTCAGTACGAGTCAGTTGGGGGATCTGTCCCAATGGATCCTCAGTCTTATTTAGTAGAGGCTTTGTCAGACTAGAGTACCAGTATGTGCAAAATTTCAGTATTTTAATTGTACAAGATAGTATCTCTTCGTATTCCAGTATGTTCATGGCATGGTTATTCTTTCTTACTCTAGCTTGATTTTCGTCGTAGTGAGTTCTGAAAATGATGTCAGGCTTAGAGGGTTAGCTTGAGGCCATATGTGACCTTAAGCACCATGTGACATCTCGGGACAGGTTCTTGGGGCGTTACAATTAATCACATTTTATAATTTTTTTTCCTTTTGAAAAATATGACTACATCGAATAAAGCTATGAAGGTGAAAACCTCATAATCGCGCATTGTATTTGTATTTACCATCATTTTTTTTATTTTTATTCTTCTCTTTTTTAATTTTTTCTTACTTTTTGATTTTTTTCTATTTTCATTTTATTTTTTCTTTTTCAATTCTTTTTTTCCTTTTTTCTTCTTTTCTTTTATATTTTTCTTTCTTTTTATTGTTTCATTCTTTTCGTTCTTTTTCTTTTTTCTATCTCTATCTTCTATTTTTGTTTATTTTTTTGTTCTTTTAGTTCTTTTGTCTTTTTGATTTTGTTTTTTGTATTTTTTTTTCTATATTATATTTTTTGCTACTCGAGTATAAGTCACAAATAATAACAAAAATATCATAATTGCTTATCTTATTTGTATTCAAATTATTATTTATATTTTTTTAATCATTGATACAATTATATTTGTATTTTCATTTTATAGTTCACGCTTCTTTATGTGTGTGTGTGTGTGTGTCTATATATATATATATATATATATATTATAGTTCACATTTGTATTTATTTTTTATAGCTCACACTTGTATTTGTATATTATAGTTCGCATTTGTATTTGTATTTTAGAATTCGCACTTGTATTTGTGTTTGCTAGTTCACACCATTATTTATATTTCATACAATTCACACTTTTATTTTAAAGAATTATTTTGTATTTTATAAGTGATAGAATATTGTATTTATATTTTGTGGTTTCATTTTAAAAAATTATAAAATAATTTTTATTTTTCTTTCTATGAACACTTGTATATATAAAATGATAAATTATATAAATACAAATGTTACATTTGCATCAAATAATACACATTTATACAACTGATGTGCCGTGAAAATATGACACTTTTAATGCTTAAAACAAAAAAATTATGCTTGAACTTAGGTTAATTTGATAGATATGATGTGGTTTTGTGGTTGTTGCAAGTAAAACAGGTGAATAATAGTCTTGGAATGAAATTGAAAGAAAAAGCTCCAAAAAAGATGAAGTCTGTGCATCATACGAGTTAGATTATAAGTCGTCAACATATCATATGGCTCATAGGTTTACTCGTAAGCACAACAGTAACAAAAGTCAAGCAGGGAAGTTAAGTAAAGAGTGGATACGACTAGAGAGTACAAACCGTAAGATGTCGATATGGGTTGTGAAAAACAACCGTAAAGTGAATAAAAACTGAAGCAACCGTTCAGAGATGAAGTCATGGAAAGAGGCGAGTCGTAAGTCTGATGACGACTCATAGTGACTAATCGTAAGATAACCAGTGTCTAGAGCGTTGAAAGATTAAGGCCCGTGTGGTACGAGTGAAGACCACGAGTTGTATGGTCAAGGTAAGATTCATGAGGATGAGTCGTAAATACAATAGAATCCCAAAGCCTTGAAATATCAGTCATTAGAGAACATACGACAAACACTGTAAGACTCTTAAGAAGACCTTACGAGTAGACTACGCGAGTCATACCATGTGCTGACATACTTTTCCTATTCCATTTTAATTAGGATTTTTGGGTTATTTTGAGATACTTTAAATACCTTAAGGTTATTCCTTTATTAGGTGAGGCACTTTTACAATACTTTTACTACTTTTTACATACTTTGATCATTGAGATTTTGTTCTTGAGATTTTTAGGTTTTTATTTAATTGAAGACTTCAGATTTTCTTTTTCTTATTCTTGTGCAATTAATTACATGAGTTCTTTATTGATTATCATGGATTGTTGCATGAATATGAGCAGCTAATTTCCTTGACTAGGGTTGTGGGAACCCTAACGGATTAACTATGTAGAGAAAGTGGGATATCTATCTATTCTAATGTGGTTGCTTGTATCTCAATCTTCTTCATATTAATTGACCTCAGAGCTACTGTAGAAGCTTGAGGATTGCCTGTATTCGAGAACGTCTTCACAAAGGAGTTTGAGATTGAGAAAAGAGAATTAAGACTGTAATTTGAGATTCACGTCCATCTTATTAGTTGGCCATCTCATCTAATCAACTTGAGACTCAAAAGGTGAAAGTTGAACTGACGTCATAGACAAGGAGCAATAAGGCGAAGCCCTAAAACTCACTAGGTAAAGGGTGACAATTACCAACGCGTTCATAAGAAGATTGATAATACATAGCTTGTCGACTTTACATGCAGAGTTATAGAATATGTGGGTTGATCATAAGAAATTTATGAAGTTGAGAAGCCAGAGGGAACACAGTCCTAGTCTTCGTCTTCTATTATTTACAAACTCAAAGCATTCAAGTTTGGTGACTAATTATTGTTAATTCCAAACTCCCCCATTTTGTTTTCATACTGCTCGTGAAATTTGTCAAGTTAAGCAACTGTTCAATATTTTCCTTGTGGGTTCAACTCCAACCTGGTTTGGGTTACTATATTTGATATCGACCGCAACATACTTCTTTGGAGATTAGTTTTTGGGTGACATCAAGTTTTGGCGCCGTTGCCGAGGAAGATAGTTTGAATAGTTAATTAAAGTTGGTAAAGTTCACGAGTTTTATTTTTGTTCATGATTTGGCCTACAGAAGCAATCCCTTACTCCCTTTTGATCCAGATCCAGAAAGAATTCTTCAAACGTCGCGAAGAATGTAAGAACAAGTTTGTGATGGTGTTCCTACTAAGGTTCGAGACCCCCAGATTGTACCTCCTCCATCTGTTGATCCTAATGCAGCATATCCACGAGTTTCAGGAGATCTATAGAATGTTATAGATTGACAGACAAATCACTTATTTTTGTTGACTGGAAAAGCATCCCTATGGTTAGGGAAGCTTCCGAGAGGTTCAATCACTACTTGGTATGAGTTGTGGAGATAATTTCTGAACAGATTCTTCCCTCCTACAAGGATGCAATAGTTGAAGGATGAAATTTACAATTTCAGGTAGCTACTTGCAGAGTCCAGTATGAGGCGTGGTTTAGATTCAAAAAGAAGTTGAGCATGACACCTAATCACATAATCACAGGTTCTAATTTGTTGGAAATCTTCTACAGATCACTAAATATCAATTTTAAAACAATAGCAAATACAGCTTTGGGAGGTGCATTTATGCATCTTCAGTGGGATGTTGTGCAGGATATGTTGGATGATATTTTGGTGACTAATCGAGGTTAGAACACTATTGATGCTGAGCATGGTGCCGGTACGTATGCTATTGGAGCAGCTAATGATTATAGAGCTGGTCATGATTTGGTAGCATAAGAGGTTGCACAGCTTCGAACAAATATTGAGCTGCTTATAAAATAATTCACAACAATGAGTGCTACGAAAGTGAATGTTGTTGGGCATATGGATCTACTTCTAGGACTTTTGAGACTGAATCTGAAGAAGAAGCGAAGTATCTTGATCATCAGTTGGTTGATTTTCGAGCCTAAGGGCAAGGAAATCAAGGTTGAAACTATTACAATGATAGATACAGAGATAGGAGCTGAGATTGGGATAGTGATTAGAGATGCAAAGATGATTACAAAGAGAAGAGTGACAAATATGTCCCACTAGATAGCTGGGATACTAAGTCTAGAATATAGTCAATGTTGTCAAAATTAGTCAAAGGACAAGAAAGCCAAGAGAGCCATCTTAAGAAGATTAATTTGGACTTATCAGGGCTGAATCAGAAAGTTGCATCATATGCTACATCAATCAAACAACAGGAGCAACAGTATGGCCAGATATCATCCACATTGAATCAAAGGTAAATCAAAGGCAACCTGGCTCTCTTCCTAGTAACTTGGTGGTAAATCCAAAGAATGATACTCATTGCCATGCCATTATGATACCTTAAAACCCAAAGATGACACAAAACAACCCCCAAAAATGTCACAAAACATACTACAAATCGAGAGTTCAAGGGACCAAGTCTTGGCCAAGAATGACAACACAAAAATCAGAAGAAAACAAGGTTTTTAGACACCAAATCAGCCAATAACCCATGACTTACAACACAAGACACAAATTACTACAAGATGACAATAAACAAAAGGATAGATAGCTAGACAAAGGTGGTGTAAATCCAAAAAAACAAAGAGTATATTAAACTCTAAAACCCCTAACACCTCCATACACAATCACCTAACTCTTACGATGCCACAAGAGCAGATTCCACCACTCAAGCACCAACGTTTCTCACAAACAAGTAATTATAAGAGAATCTACCCTTGAATGTTATCATAGTTACAAGTTTTGGTTTTGTGCATCAAGAAGAGAGGACTTGGTGTTTCAAAAGTTCAAGTCTTACAATAATAATCAACCAACTCTTAAAAGACCTATCTAGTTCTATTTATATTACATAACAAATAAGACTTAAAATAACAAAGGTGCCCCTTTAATGAAAAGGCTTCAAAGGCCTATCTAGTGTAGCAAATGGGCGGCTTTGGGTGTGTCTTTGGTCCATATAACGTCTCAATATTGACCTTCCTTGGATGATTCTTGGCAGTACTTGCACACGCATTAAGCTTCGTAGTCACACTTATATTACATTACCACTCAGAATAGTAAAACCACCATGTATCCACCTGTACCCACTTTGATTGATTTAATGAATGAAGATGACCTTGTTGCTGTTGATAATAATAGCAAGAAAAATAAATAAAAATATATGATTGAGGTGCCTGTTTTGAATACTATCCCATGACCTCGCCCTCATTTTCCTTAAAGGCTGAAAAAGAAGCAAGTAAAGAGTAAGTATCATAAATTTTTATATATGTTAAAAGAGTTGTCAATCAATATTTCACTTGTAAAGGCATTAGAGCAAATTCCAGGATATGTAAAAATTATAAAATATCTAATTACTAAGAAGAGTTCAGTTAGTTGTGATCCAGTCGATAATATTCATCACTGCAGCGCTGTAGCTACTAGATCATTGGTAGAGAAGAAGGAGGATCCCAGTGCTTTCACCATTCCTTGCACTATTGGATCTTTCAACTTCACTCGAGCACTATATGATTTGGGAGAGAATATCAACCTTATACCATTAGTATTGTTTAAGCAGTTGGGGTTGGGAGCTCCTAAACCAACCACCATGAGACTAGTGATGACAGATAGGCCAGTGAAAAAGCTAGTTGGTATTCTATATGATGTATTGGCGAAGATGGCTTCTTTTATATTTCCTGCTGATTTTGTGATCTTAGATTGTGAAGTGAACTCTTAAGTCCCAATTATTTCGGGAAGACCATTCTTGAATATTGGAAGGACATTGAGTGATTTAGAGCTAGGACATTTGATATTGAGACTTAATAATAAGAAGGTAATATTCAATGTATACAAATCCATGAAGCAGCCAGATGAGTTAAGGGTGATATATGTGATTGATGTGTTTGATGAAGACATGAACTCATTCTATGATGTTGATGCAATGAATTTTTAGGATGATGCTTCTGATGTTGTTCCTATTGAAGAAAGGTTGGGTGTTGAAGCCTTAGTAGCTGCGTTAATAATCTTCGACAATGATGGTATTGATAACTATGATGAGATGGTATGTGCACTCTATGGGATCAGTTTTTACATTTATGCACCATAGAAGCTTGATTTAGATCTAAAAAATAAAACCACTCTACCTGCTTGCCCGTCTATTGAGGAGCTACCCGTCTTAGAGTTAAAGGCCCTCCCTTCTCATCTGTGATATGCATTTATCGGGGCCAAAAACACTTTGCCAATAATCATTGTAGCTGGCTTAATGCACAGAAGTGAAAACTTTATTATCAGTGCTATAGAGATTCGCGAGGGCCATTGGATGGTCTATTGTAGATTTGTGGGTATCCTGCCTAGTCTTTGTACTCATAAGATTCAACTCGAATTGGATTGTGTTCCAAGTATAGAGCATCAACGCAGACTTAATCCTCCTATGCAGAAGGTGGTGAATAAAGAGATAATCAAGTGGCTAGATGTTGGTGTAGTGTATCCCTTTATTGATAGTAAGTGGGTCAGTTTGATATAATGTTTTTCGAAAAAAGGCGGTATGATTATTGTGCCTAATGAGAAGAATGAGATAGTGCTAATGAGGCCAGTCTCAAGATGTAAAGTGTTATGAACTATAGGAAAATGAATGCTTAGACTTAGAAGGACCACTTTTCTATGCCCTTTATGGACCAGATGCTGGATAGACTTACGTGCAGAGGATGGTACTATTTTTTGGATGGGTACTCAGGCTATAACCAAATCAACATTGCTCCCGAAGACCAAGAGAAGACTATCTTCACTTGCCCTTATAGAACCTTTGCATTCAGACGTATGCAATTCGAGTTATGTAATACTCCAGCCACATTTCAGAGATGTATGATGTAAATTTTCTCTGACATGGTATAAGACACCATCGAAGTATTTATGGATGATTTCTTAGTAGTTGGTGATTATTTTAATAACTTCTTAGTTCACTTGGCAAACGTTTTTCAAAGGTGTGAGGAATACAACTTGGTACTTAATTGGGAGAAGTGTCATGTCACGGTCATAGAAGGTATTTTTCTTGGCCACAAGATTTCAAAAAGGGGTATAGAGGTTGATAGAGCTAAGATTGAAGTGATGAAGAAATTACCTCCGCTAATTTTTGTGAAGGATGTTCGAAGATTTTTGGGACGTACTGGTTTTTATAGGCGATTCATCAAGGATTTCTCGAAGATTGCCATCCCTCTTTGTAGGCTTCTTGAGAAAAAGGTAAAATTTGATTTTACTGAAGCATTCTTGAAAGCTTTTGAATGTTTGAAATAGAAATTGATGACTGTTTCTATCATCATGTCCCCTGATTGGTCATTTCCATTCTATGTCATATGTGATGCAAGTGGATTGGACTTAGGTGTTGTACTAGGACAATGAAAAAAAAGTTCTTTCATCCCATCTACTATGCCAGCAAGGCTCTAAATCCTGCTTAAAAGAACTACACAGTCACTGAACAAGAGTTGTTTCCAGCGGTTTTATAATAGTCAGTCAACTCAAATTTCAGGACTGTCAGATATAGTCAACTCAGATACAGTAAGAAACTCAGATAGTTCCATCAGATTCAGGACTATCAGCTACAGTCACCTATGTTATCAGCATTATTCAGATATAGTCCTTCATGTTATCAGTCATATCAGTTACTAGTATGTCACGTTATTAGTATATAGACTTAGAAATCATAAAATTACGTTGTCAGTTACAATTACGTATTTATGCATGTATTCTCACATTCATGTTAGATAGTCAGTTTGCATTATTCATGCATATGAACCATTATATATAGACTACCTCACATGTATACTCGGTACATATGTACTGACACATTCGCGCTATGGTGCTTTCTTTTTATGTTACACCATAGGTTCAGAGACACGACTTCTAGATCAGCAGTAGATTCCAATCTCAGCAGTCAGAATAGAAGTGAATCCTCATCCTTCAAGGACATGATTATTTCTTCACTATTTTATTGATTAGTTATTAGTTGGAGTTAGTTGGGGACATGTCCCATCAACTCCTTATTCAGATTCTTCAGACATAGAGGTTTTCAAACTACATGCAAACTAGATATAGATTATTATGTTTTAGACTTCAGTTTTGTTTTGTGTATTTTATTACCCTACATAGATATTACGTTATTCAGTTGTGTTCATGATTGAGCCTTATGGCCTTTCAGTGCATGTTTCCATATTATTATGTTATCTTATGCAGTATACAGTTACAAACATCAGTCATGGGTTAGCTTATGGTCCTTTAGGGTCATGAGCACCGTGTAGCATTTTGGTTTAACAAATTGGGTCATTACAAACTTTGTACCAGAGCCTAAGGTTCAATAGAGTCCTAGGAAGTCTGAAAGCTGCATCTAGTAGAGTCTTGTGCATGGGTATGTTGCGCGCCACATTTATGTGCAAGAGGCTATGAGATGTTTAAGAACAGTTTCCCTTATTTCAGTATTTATGTCATGCCAGTGAGCATAATCACAAGTCAGTCTCTTAGTCTAATTCGCTTCTTTTCTTTATTTCAGAATATGCCTCCTAAGAGAAGAAATCAGTCAGCCCCTCAGCTCGAAGAACCTTTGGGTGATTATGTTTCTTATGCGAAGTTCAAGACCGTATTTACCACTCTTTCTCAATCAGTCGCTGCTCATAATGAACGACCAATAGTCATTCCGGCTAACCCAGTGTCCAACTCAGCTGCAGCTAGAATTTAGGACTTCACCCGAATGAATCCTCCAACCTTCCTCGAGTCTGAGGTAGATAAAGACCCTCAAGAATTCTTAGATCAAGTTCAGAAAGTGACAGACGCCATGGGATGACTACTGTTGGGAGTGCTGAATTTGCTGCATATCAGTTGCAGAATGTGGCTCATGCCTGGTTCAAACAGTGGAAGTCCAAAAGATCAGATGATGCAGGTCCTATAAAGTGGGAGGAGTTTGTCACTGCTTTCTTAGACAGATTCTTTCCCCAAGAGCTTAGAGAAGCCAAGGTGCTAGAGTTTATCAACCTCAGGCAGGGCATTATGACAGTGAAAGAGTATTCTTTTAAGTTTACTCAATTAGCCAGGTATGCCCTTCATGTGGTTGCAAACAGTAGATATAAGATGAGTAAGTTTGCTTCAGGGGTGACCGACAGTGTGGTTAATGAGTGCAGATCCACCATGCTGAACAGTGACTTGACCTTAGCTAGACTTATGACCTATGCTCAGCAGATAGAAGAGCAAAAATTAAACAGAGGAAAAAATATAATAAGAAAGCTAGGACAGGTAGCTTCAATTTTAGTCAGCCTAAATCAGAAGAAGAAAATCGTTCTCAGTTTTGTCCTAAGTCATCAGTTCTAGCTCCCTTTACAGCTAGTGCTCCAGTTTCTAAGTTCGGAGAGAGTAACAAATATAGAGCGCCAGGCTCTAAGACCCAGGACAGTGTTAGTAGTGCCCGTTCCTATCCTCCTTACCAGACTTGCGGTAAGCACCAACAGGGTGTGTGTAGAGCAGGTAGTGGCATTTGTTTTGGTTATGGTAAGCCAAGCCATAAAGTTAGAGACTATCTGCAGCCAGGTCCTCTAGGTCAATAGAATCGCTCTTCAGCTCAGTTCGGTTGCCCAAATCAGCAGGGTGCCACTTCCAGTGCTACTAGCAGGAACCGCCCAAATCGTCTCTATGCTCTTCAGACTTGACAGGATCAGGAAATTTCTCCTAATGTAGTTACTGGTACATTACAGATCTTTCATGTGTATATTTATACTTTGCTAGTTCCAGGAGCTTGCTTGTCTTTTGTTACTCCTTATATAACAATTGATTTTAGACTTAATCCCAAAATTCTAGTGGGTAAAACCATCATAACCCGGCGGGTATATAAGAACTACCTGGTTATGATATTTTAGAAAGTCACTTCAGTAGACTTAGTCAAAATAGAGATGACTGATTTTGATGTCATTGTCGGCATGGATTGGCTTTATTCCTGCTATGCTACAGTCGACTGCAGAAATAGAATAGTTCAGTTTTAGTTCCTAAATGAACCTATCCTAGAGTGGAAGGGTAGTGTATCCACTTTCAGTGGTCAGCTTATTTCCTACCTTTGAACAAGAAAATTAATGTATAAGGGATGTGTCTATCATCTAGTTCATATTAGTGATTCTTGTTCTGAGGCTCCCAGTCTCGAATCAGTCCCAGTAGTGAATGAATATTCAAATATATTTCCCAAAGATCTTCCAAGAATTCCTCCCAAAAGGGAAATAGACTTTGGTATTGATCTTCTCTCAGACACTCAGCCTATCTCTATTCTTCCATACAGAATGGCACCAATAAAACTCAAAGAACTGAAAGAACAGTTGAAGAATCTCTTAGATAAGGTATTCATCAGACCTAATATTTCCCCGTGGGGCACACCAATCTTATTTGTGCACGAGGAAGACGATTCACTTAGAATGTGTATAGATTACCGTCAACTCAATAAAGTCACAGTCAAGAACAAGTATCCTCTTCTCAAAATCAATGAATTATTTGACCAACTTCAGGGTGCCAGTTATTTCTCTAAGATAGACCTCAGATCCAGCTATCATCCACTCAGAGTTAGAGAATGTGACATCCCAAAGACAACTTTTTAAATGCGGTATGGTCACTTCAAATTTCTAGTCATGTCATTATCTTACCAATTCCCCAGCCACTTTCATCGACTTGATGAACTGTGTGTTCAAGAAGTACTTGGATATATTCATCATAGTCTTCATAGATGATATTTTGGTCTATTCCTTCACTGAGCACGATCATACATACCATCTTAGAATAGTACTCCAGACTCTCAGAAATCATCAGTTAGTTGCCAAATTCAGTAAGTGCGAATTTTGGCTAAGGTCAGTAGCATTTATTGGTCATATTATTTTCGGTGATGGCATTAGAGTAGATCCTCAAAAAACTGAAGCAGTAAGAAACTAGCCAACACCTATCTGTCCATCAGATATCAAGAGTTTCTTAGGTTTGGCTGGCTATTATAGACGGTTTGTTGAAGGATTTTCATTTATTTCATCCTCTATGTCCATATTGACTCAGAAGAAAGTCAAGTTTCAGTGGTCAGACCCTTACGAGAAGAGTTTTCAGAAATTGAAGACTCGACTCACCTCAGCTCTAGTTTTAGCATTACCAAATGGTTCAAATGGTTTCGTAGTATATTATGATGCATCTAGTGTAGGTTTAGGTTGTGTCCTCATGCAGTATGGTAATGTCCTAGCCTATGCCTTCAGATAGCGTAAACCCTATGAAAGGAATTATCCTACTCATGATCTCGAGTTAGCAGCTGTAGTCTTTCCTTACAGATTTGGAGGCATTATCTCTACGGAGTTCATGAAGACGTCTTCACAGATCATAAGAGACTTCATTATGTCTTTTCTCAGAAAGATCTCAATCTTCGTCAGAGAAGGTGGTTAGAGCTCTTAAAAGATTATGACATGAGTATCCTCTATCATTCGGGCAAGGACAACGTAGTAGCCGACGCTCTCAGTAAACTTTCCATGGATAGTATTTATAATGTTGATGATAGGAAGAAGAAGTTAGCCCAGGAAGTCCACCAGCTTACCAGACTAGGCGTTCGCTTAGTCGACTCTTCAGAGAGCGGTGTATGCATTCAGAGTAATTCAGAATCATCTCTAGTTTTTGAGGTGAAACAAAAGAAAGATAAGGATCCTAGCCTTGCCAAGCTAAAAGAGTCCATTCAAAATCAGAAAATAGAGGTTTTTTCCCAAGTGGGAGATAGTGTTGTTTGTTGTCAGGGTCGTCTATGTGTTCCAGACATAGATGACTTAAGATAGTGAATTCTTGCAGAAGCGCATGGTGTGCGTTACTCTATTCATCCAGGGGCCACTAAGATATACACGATTTATGAAAAATCTATTGGTGAAGTTGGATGAAAAGAGATGTTACAAATTTGGTGGCTAAGTGCTCTACATGTCAGCAAGTTAACATAGAGCATCAAAAGCCTAGTGGTCCTATACAGGAGTTCAGTATTCCTACTTGGAAGTGGGAAGTTGTGAACATGGACTTTGTGACGTGTTTGCCCCGAACTCGTCATCAGCATGATTTAATTTGGGTCATTGTAGACAGGATGACCAAATCAGCTCTTTTCCTTCCAGTTCATACCTCTTATTCATCCGAGGATTACTCCAAGCTCTACATGAAAAAGTTGGTCAGATTGCACGGTGTTCCTTTAACTATTATCTCAGACAGAGGTACCCAGTTTACCTCTCATTTTTGGAAAGCATTCCAAAAGGGTCTTGGTACCTAATTTCATCTCAGTATAGCCTTTCATCCTCAGATAGATGGTCAAGAAGCAAGGACCATTCAGATGTTAGAAGATATGCTAAAGACGAGTGTAATTGATTTCAAGGAAAGTTAGGATAACCACTTGCATTTGATTGAATTTGCATACAACAATAACTATCATTCGAGTATTCAGATGGCTCCATTTAAAGCTCTCTATGGTAGGAGATGTATATCTCTAATTAGTTGGTTTGAATTTATTGAGGCCGCAGTCATAGGTCCTGACTTAGTATTCGACGCCTTAGAGAAAGTTTAGTTAATTAGAGAAAGACTCCAGGATGCTCAGAGCCAACAGAAGTCTTATACAGATGTTCGTAGAGAAGATCTTGAGTTTAAGATTGGTGACTATGTCTACCTCAAGATCTCTCCTATAAAGGGAGTGAAGAGATTTGGCAAGAAAGGAAAACTCACTCCTCAATATATCGGTCCCTTCAATATTCTCAGTCGATTTGGAAAGGTAGCTTATGAGCTCGAATTTCCTTAAGATCTAGCCTCAGTTCATCCAGTCTTTCATGTCTCTTTGCTCAAGAAGTGCATAGGTGACCCATCAGTCGTAGTCCTTATTCAGAGCGTTGATGTTCAAAATAGCCCCTCTTATGAAGAGATTCCAGTTGAAATCCTAGACTATCATACTCGTAGATTGAGGAACAAAGAAGTCCCTCTAGTTAATGTTCTTTGGCGAAATCAGTCCGTTAAGGGAGCTACTTGGGAAAAAAAAGCAAATATGCATACCAAGTATCCTCACCTCTTCCCCACCAACTCAGATCAAGCTCAAGGTAATAGTTCTCCTTAAGCTTACTCAGTTTCATGATTAGTGTACATCACTAACTTAGTATTCAGTCTCATGCTTATGTTCCCATGATAAGCTTGGTATCAAGTACCACCGTATATTTAGTCATGCATTTATGTATCAGATCAGTTATATAGTTATGCATCAGACATGCATTCTTATTGAGAGAAAACTTAGTTCTTCTAAACTTTCAGTTATGCATTTATGAATCAGTTACGTATACATCAGATATGCATGTTCAATTTGTGATATTCAACTTGTCAGTCACGTACATCATGAGATCATATTCCAGTTATTCATGTTTATCTCATTGTTTCCTCTCTCAGTCAGTCTCATTCGAGGAGAATGTTCTCAAGGGAGAGATATTGTAATACCCGTATTTTTTTCTTAGCTTGAAAATCATCTCAAGGATGTTAGAACTTGCTTTGAAATAAGAATTCATTATTATACACATGGTATTTCCATAATTTTCACTACCTATCACGTGGAAAATTGAATAAGCCTTCCATCGATATATAATTCACCCAAATCCAACACCCGGGTGAAGAGTTAGAGCTTTTTTAGTGAGGCATTGTTTGACCGGAGCCTTCAGCGCGTCGCGGAGATAGCTCAAATGACAATTGTCAAATTCCAGTGTTGCTCCACGATATTGGCGCTTCGTTCCAAACTTCTAGGTTGTAGACAATGTGGCAACATGATAGCTCTGCGTTTCACCACCGTGTAGTTTCCTAATTGTCAATTTCCAGTGACATGGTGCGATAGCGCCGTGTCGCGCCAAGGGCCCAACTCGAGAAATTTTACTGAAAATTTAATGACGTTTCCAGGGTTAAAAGGGTCAACTTCCTACACCTATATAATCCCTTTAACACGTGATTCAGCCACTTTTCACCCAAAACATATTCATTTCTCTCAAGTTTATCTCAAGAACAAACTAGGGTTTCTATTGGGGATTCAAATTCAAGAAGGTTTCACCATCAATCTTCATGAAATCACGAACTAAGGTATGCATAGTGTTCATTCATGGACTCCTTTAGTCCATGAAGTCCAAGAATCTTTTTTCTAAACTCAAGTTATGGATTTTCTATATGTTTTCATGTTTTGGCTTCTCGTGTTCATGTTTGATAGATGTGAAATTGGATTCTACTCCATGATTGTTGAAAGTTTCTGTGTGGGTTTAATTACTATAGCCATAGATTCATGCAACCCTAAGATTTAAAACCTTGAATGATGAAATTAGAATTGAATAATGATGTTTACATGTACCATGCCTGTCATATGTTTGATTAAATGCCTAGATGAAGGAATATTGTCTAACTATCATGATATCATGAAAATCTCCATAAATGTACAAGCTTATGTCTATTAGACATTTGATGAAATGCTTCAATAAACGTATTCTGGTGATTATCATGTATTCAAGAATATCAAGACATGTTAGTTTCCTTCCATCGAGTCCTGGGGGTACTTGTATCCAAAATATTAGCTGTGTGACTAGAGCCATGTCATGTTTTCATGATACTCTTAGTCAAGCTATGAACTCTTAGACTTCAGATAGTCTTATGACTCAGGAAAAATTTCCATGACCTCATGACTCAGTCAGTTGTCAGATACCAGTAGTATTTTATTAGCCACAAAAATTCAGTAACTCAGTCCATTCTCAGTTCAGTTCAGTAAATCATATTTAGTATCCATTCGGATGAGAGTAGGAATTAGCACCGAGTGAACCCAAGGATGGGGACTCACCTGTTATATGAGGGTGTGATTCCTAGAAGCAATCCTTGCGTTCTATAACTATGTAGACAGCATATGTTGAGACATCGTAGCCTGCTATATGAGGGTAGATGACGTGGTTTAACCTATTATATGAGGGTTCCCACCATTCTCACTAGAGTTACCTGTCATATGAGGGTTACTCACATATTGTCCTTACCAGTGGCGCGGTATTGACACCCTTCCAATCAGGGCATAGATTGGACCCCAGCTCAGCTATTATAGCACATCTGGGGTATGTCGATTAGATACTACTTCCCACAATTTCATGTTACAAAATTAGGACTGTTAGATACAGTCAATTAATCTCAGTAATAGAACTCAGATTGTTCTTCAGATTTTAGGACTATAAGATACAATCAACTCAGATACAGTATGGAACTCATATAGTTCCATCAGATTCGGGACTATCAGATATAGTCACCCATATTATCAGTATTATTCAGATATAGTCCTTCATATTATCAATCATATCAGTTAATTATATGTCACGTTATCATATAAAGACTCAGAAATCACAAAATCACATTGTCAGTTACAGTTACATATTTATGCATGTATTCACACATTCATGTTAGACAGTTAGTTAGCATTATTCCTGCATGTGAACCATTACATATAGCCTACCTCACATGTATACTTGGTAAATATGTACTGACGTATTCGCACTATGATGCTTTCTTTTTATGTTACACTAGGTTCAGAGACGCGACTTCCAGATCAGTAGTAGATTCCAGTCTCAGCAGTCAGAATAGAAGTGAGTCCTCATCCTTCGAGGACATGATTATCTCTCTACTATTTCATCAATTAGTTATTAGTTAGAGTTAGTTGGGGACATGTCCTATCAACTTCTTATTCAGATTTTTCAGACAGTAGAGGCTTTCAGACTAGATGCAGACTAGATACAAACTACCATGTTTTAGACTTCAGTTTTGTTTTGGGTACTCTATTACCCCACACAGATGTTACGTCATTCAGTTATGTTCATGGTCGAACCTTATGGCCTTTCAGTGCATGTTTTTGCATTATTATATTATCTTATGTAGTATACAGGTACAAATATTAGTCATAGGTTAGCTTGTGGTCCTTCGGGATCATGAGCACCGTGTAGCATTTTGGTTTAGCAAATCAGGTCGTTATAGGTTTTTGCCTTTGAGAAATTTCAATCTTATTTGATTGGGACGAAGGTAGTTGTGCACATTGAACATGCATCATTAAGGTAATTAATGATGAGAAGGAACCAAAAATCAAGTTGTGGATCATTTGTCTAGACTTGAGGATGAATCTATGCAGAAAATTGAAGATGAATTTGAGATTAATGATAGTTTTTTCGGACGAATAGACATTGGATGCTTCTCAAGATCTAATTCCATGGTTTGCCGACTATGCAAATTATCTAGCAAGTGATTTAGTCCCAGAAGACCTTTTCTCCCAATAGAGAAAGAAGTTTATGCATGAGGTAAGAGGTAAGAAATTTTTGCTAAGATGAGCCTTATTTATTCAAAATTTGTGCGGATGGGATTATTCATAGATGTATACCTGAGGTCGAGATTATGAATTTACTTAAGTCTTGTCATTCTTCACCAGTTGGGGGTCGCCACAGAGGAACCCACACAATCTACACAACCTTGCAATGTGGGTACTATTGGCTAATAATTTACAGTCACACACAATTTTGCTTCAACCTATGATCAATGTCAATACCAAGGTAACATCTCTAGATGCCATGAACTCTCCATGACACCCATCTTGGAGTTAGAACTATTTGATATATGGGGTATTGATTTCATGGGCCCGTTTATGAGTTCTTTTGGCATGAAATATATTCTTATAGCTGTAGATTATGGCTCTAGATGGGTGGAAGCGGTTGCGCTCCCTAATAATGAAGGACGTAGTGTCACCACATTCTTAAAAAACACTTAATTTTTTTTGGCACACTACATACAATTATTAGTAATGGTGGGTCGCACTTCTATAATCGTCTATTCAAAAGTTTATTTGAGAAGGATGGAGTCAAACACAAGGTGGCAACACCTTATCACCCACAAACTAGTGGACAAGTTGACGTGTCCAATAGAAAAATCAAGTCCATCTTGGCGAAGACAGTGAATGCCAATAGGACTGATTGGTTAAAAAAGCTAGATAATGTATTATAGGCTTACCGAACAGCTTTCAAGACTCCTACTGGTGCTTCCCCTTATCTGTTGGTGTATGGATAGGCATGTCACTTGCCTGTGGAACTTGAACATAAAGCACGATGGGCATTGAAGAAGCTGAATTTTGAATGGCAGTATGCAACAAAGTCAAAGATGAATAGGATGAATGAGTTGGATGAATTATGACTTCGGTTGTATGAAAGTTCTACACTTTACAAAGAAAAGATAAAACTGCATCATAGTCGCAAGATTGAGAAAAGGATATTTGAGAAAGGTGATCAGCTATTGCTTTATAACTCTAGACTTCGTCTATTTCCTGATAAGTTGAAGTCTAGCTGTTATGGTCCATTTATAGTGTCAAGAGTTTATCCATAAGGTGCTTTGGAATTGAAGTGGGATGGTGAAGCCTCATTCAAGGTGAATGGGCAAAGAGTAAAATATTATATGGGTAACACTGAAGAAGTTAGTGTGATTTTTAAGATGGTCCTTGGTGAAGTCTGAGTAACCAAGGCAATTATGTCATGTCGCTATGTTAAATCAAGCACTGCATAGGAGGCAACCCATGGGGCTAGTTAGTGAAATATAGTATCCAACTTAGCCACGACATTAAATCAAGCACTGTGTGGGAGGCAACCCATGTTTTTGTACTTAATAATTTATAGGGTAATATATGTGTTTAGTGTGTAGGATTAATAATTGCAGAAAAGAGCCAGAATTTCCAGAAATCAAGTCATACGAACTCTTCATGAGTCGTAACTTAACGTGACGAATCATGAGTCGGAGTCGTCTAGACCCAAGATTTGAAACATATCCAGGTGAGAAGTTTCTGGAGTCCTTCCGACTCTCAAAACGAGTCGTAACCACTGGTTATGACTTGTCGCATTGAATCGTACCAACTCTAGAATTAGGTAATAGTTCCCAGTCATTATGATAGGAGAAAAAGAGCCATAAGAATTGGTTACGAGTCGTATACATGACTCGTAACCAAACTTACTAGGGCAAGGGGCACGGGTAAAACCAACCCAGTTAACTTGTTTTAAACAAAAGGGGGGTACTCAATCTGGATACCCGACATTACAAACAACGAATACCTCCATTGATGAATGATCTCTAAGCTCTAAATGCACAAAATCACTCCTAAACATACACTAAAACATTAGTTCCACCTAAACTTCAATAATTTTGCAAAAATTTGGGGTAGAAAAGTGGTGAAATCGAAGAAACCTAAAATCTCAACAACTCAAGTAAGTCTTTAAACTTAAATTTTTTATATTTCGAGTGGATGTAGAAAATGAGTTGAGATTTTAGAATTTCTTTGAGTTGAATACATACATGTATGAAAATTTGAACCCTAGTTCTTAGAGATTAAGTTTGAAATGGGATTTCGGAGTGAACTTGTAATTTATGTATTAGAAATGTGTATTTTTGGATGAATGAAAATATGGGGTGTTAATGTTGTACACTTAAGGTATTTTGAGTATTATGCATTGGAACCAACTCAAAGTTTAACCTTTATGTTGCAGTGGAAATGAGGCTCCTTACGACTCGTACCCATGAGTAACAAGTTGTTACGAGACTGGTAACCACTGACAACATAAAGGTCTAGTTGAGTGTAGGTTCTGGTATGATTACAACTTACCTCTGTGAGTCATAACCAACCCCTACGACTCATAACCAAAAAGAAAAATGACTGGGAAGATGAACATAATAGATATTATTTCTGGTTAGCTTACGAGTATTGGAACGAGTCGTAAGTTATCCTTACAACTTGCTAGGAGGACTTGTAACCTAACCAATAAATATTCATCTGTTTCTGTCTATCTTATGACTTAGTCATACTAGTTGTAACCAGCATATACAACTCAGACTCGCCAGTCGTAACATGAACAAAAATGTACACTTACACCTATTTTTCTTTGTTTTTCTTTTTTTTCTTAGTAATTACTAATGAGTGTATACGCCCTAGTACTATGGCTCCAAAAGGTGTCTCTTCAAAGAATAATACTATGAAGAAGTTGGCTTCTAAGGTTGATTTCTATCTGACAGATGAGGAAACAAGTGAATCAAGTGGTGATCTCGTAGAGTACCCCATGAAAAAGAAAGTTGACCTAAGGGAAAAATGACCTCAGCGAAAAAAGGTTGTCACACTAGAGGACACACCTCCAAGAGGACCTAAAAGGAAAAATTCGAGTACCTCCCTTCCGCACTCACCATCATCCTCAGAGGATAACAATAATGAAGATAATAAGAATGTAGAAACTTAGGGTAATGTAGGGGCAGAAGAGTTGAGCTCTTATGAAGTAGGAACTCACTACCACCACCACAAGCTCAGTTAGCCATTATACCTACTCAGGTGTCCATCATTGAATAGTGAAGGTACCCCAGAATGAAGGACACATATAACTTTGGGTTAGGGGTGAATCCAAATACAGGAAACCTGAGAAGAGGGATCTATCTGGAACTAAGACTAATTACTACAGGTATGTTTGTAATGCCTAGATTTGAGGCTAGATTTTAATATTATAGGTTCTAGTGGATGACTTCAGCACAAGAAAGACTTAGTCCTACTTTAGTGGGGGAATTTTATGTAGTATATAAAGGTAAACTGAAAAGACAATACCCTCAGGTAAACCTGTGGAAGGGTAGTGGTCAAATTACCAGTCTAACTAGCCGTGGAGTTTAAGAAAACATCTCTCTAAGGACTATCTCTAGATTTTTGCATGGTCCCGACTTCCAGCCTCTAGTGAACACAAAAGAAATTGATTATCATATGGAGAAAATGCAGAAGTTTACAAAGAAGCAGATGAGGTTGGAGGACCAAATGATTCACTTCAGATGGATAGTGAATTTTATCGCTAAAAATAAGGAAGAAACACCTTGGGTGGTAGGTGGCCAGGAGTGGCCTCACGAAAGATTAAAAACACACCTTGAACTTCGAAGCCAAATCCTGGTGGACACTGGCTCAAGAAAGACTATGTCCCACTACTAGGACAATATACTCAGTCCGGTCTGTGCGATATTGGTAATAGGACATATGGCCGGATATAAGTTAGACGTTGCCCGATTCATTGCATGAGAAATATGTGACAAAGAAGTAGGCACAAAAAAGTTAATTTTGGCATTCCATTATTTATTAACGCGGGTTTACTTGGATGTAGGAGTGCCAAAACTACCTGATGTTGATTAGTTTGACGATCCTAAAAGTACTACAAATTTGGGGTTGATTAGAGATGCAACAAACCCTATGGCCATATAAGCTAGGCGAGGAGCTAAAATTTTAGTTGAAATATACAAAAGCTAGGATAGACATTCTAAGGAGTGCAGACTTAGCATCACACATCTAAAGCAATAGGTATATCCAGTTACCCCCCTCATGCATAGTCTGTACCACCTTGCCCAATCTCGACTAGAGTGATACCGATTGGGTTGATAGTGATCTCACAGGCTATGTGGGATGACGTGATGAAGATATTGGCTACACTTAAAACAAAAGTTCAGTATGTAGAAGGTGGTGTAAAACCTTAGGTTGAGAATAGAATAGTAAAATAGACGAGTACTGGGTAGGTTGGATGCTTTTGAGCAGCAGATAATTTATCATTTGGGAAGTGGCCAAATCCCAAACATTGCAGAGGTGAAAGATGAGGTGGTCCAGATAAAGAAAATGGTTAATAAGCTGTATGACATACCATTTATACCGGCACCTTTGATAATAGAGATTGAGCTTGAGATAGAATTTGAAAATAGCTAGAGTATTATGGAGGAAGGAGAAAGTCGAGAGAGAAAGAAAAGAAAGCATTGAAAAGAAAATTTTGAAGAAGACAAAGAAAGACAGTATATAGAGCGAGAGGGACCAGAAGGTGAGGGTCTAAGAGATACAAGCTGGTGTCGGTAGCTCAAAAATGGCAAGTAATAATATTGAGAGGGGCAGTGATGTCACCTCAACACCTGAGGTACCATTGAGCGCACCGGCTACCACTACAAAAAACATGTTTAGCGACAGAATTCACCAACAAATCAATTTCCATCACTTTATGGCGATGGATTAGCAACAAAACTATCAATTTGGTCGCATGTATAGCAAGTCCATTTTTATGTATGCTATTAGCAATAAATCAATGACAGAAATGTGCTTCCGTTACTTAATAATTATGAAAAAAATTAGCGCCCAAAATGTAGTGATGGATTAGCAATTTAAAATTGGTGACTAGTTTAATTATTTCGTAGCAACGGATTTAGTAATAAAATATTCGTCGGTATGCTTCAGATTTTCTTTAAAAAAAATTATTCAGTTTAGTGACCAAAATATCCATTGAAAATATTGATTTTAATTAAACATAAAGTGTAAAAAAGGGGAGGGGGGCTTCTAGAGGTTTTAATTCACTTCAGCCTCCCCTCTCTCTTTATACTCTTTCTCTCTCAAGAACAATGTGCCTGATTTAAAGCCTTTTGCTGATTTGAAGGACTTTTTGCATGAATTAAAGGCATATCTACACGAATTGAAGTTTAAGCTTACACTCTATATCCGAATTAAAGCATTGAAGGTATTTGCTTCCACTGTACACTCTCTATCTAAATCGAAACTTGTATTTTCTTTAATTTTTTGAGTCAGTTTTAAATTATTGTTCACTCTCTATCCGAATTGAATCTTGAATTCATTTTAACTTACCAATTTCTTCGAGAAACAGTTTGGTTTTGGATGTTTGTCCATGATTTTACTTTACAATGGATGAATCTTATGATTTTTTTAATATAATTTGCTTTATCGTTTGAGTCTAGGATGCATGCAACCGGTTGGGGTTAGGGTTAATAAAAGCATTAGGGGCTAGGGTTTATTTGGGGCTAGGATATTTACTATTTGGGGCCAAGGTTTAATTCTGCAATTTTAGTGTACTCTTTTTTCCAAAAATATGACCTTTACTGTATATAGATCTAAACCCGTTAGATGTCATTTTATCACTGCAATTTTGGAAAATTTTTAAGTTCATCACAAGCCAGATTGAAAACTATTTTGTTACAAAAAAAAAATCATATTTTGAATTATGAATATCAAAACAAGATGTTTTCCAATCTAATAATAGCAATTCAAAATACTTTTGGTAAGGCAAATGAATTTGGTATTTGCTATGAGATGAGAAAAAATGAGGTGCTCATTAAGGACTACATCTGATTAACTACTTGAGTTTACATAGAGAGGTAGTAAATCGTTCTATACTTGCTTCATGTGACAATTTCAGTTCCGAAACTATGTTTTTCATTTCTGTCCTAGATACTCTTTGTTCTTTGTCATATCATTCACCCTGGGTTGTAGTGGTACAATCACTTTGACATTTTTATTAAAAATTCTTTTATCAAAATTTTGGAAAGAGTATCTAGTATTTTGGATTTCATTCTGCTATGGTAGTGAATGATATTGTTAGAATATTGGATTTCATTCTTTTATCACTTTGTCATATCTAATGTTGTTGGAATTTGTACTGTGAAAATAGGTTTTATTATTTTTGGGGTTTGGATTTGCTGTGTGAATCTTGGATTGATAAAAAGATTGGATCGTTTTTATGGGTTTGGAGATCTAGTAGTGTAAGTACCGGTTTACTGATTTTGTCTTCTTCTGGTATTGTAATCTTCTTCTGGTACCCAATTAATTATGATTTTCATATTTTCAAATATTTATTTGATACACTTTTCTTTTAGGTGCCTTTTACTAGAAATTCAAGTAGTGCAGCTGTATATTTGTGGGAAAATAAGTAGAGCATTGTATACAATCAGGTGTGTTTTTAAACTTTCTTTCTATTTTTTTATTTTTCTTTCTATGCTTGTTGGCTTCTCAATTATGTTTGTAACTTATTATTGTTATTATGCATGTTATGATAAATTTATTGTTAAAATAGAAGTATGTATCACTTTATCTTTTTTTTTTATGGTAAACTAGTTTTGTTTTCTACTTTGAGAGTATCACTTTGAATATTTTAGTGAAACTTTTAAACTGTCAATTGGTCTAATTAATTATGCTTTCTTTGCTAACTATTTCTTCATATAGAGACTGATCATAGATTATCATATTTGTTAATATGAATTTCCAACAAGGTTAATTATTAAGACTAATTGTCGTGTTTCTTATTAAGCTGGTTAATTAGCACTGATTGTCGTGTTTTTTTATTTCTACATTAATTAAAATATGAATAATGTAGAGCATAGTTGGATGTATGAGAGGTTAGATGGCCGAGGAGCTTTATACTCTAGTTTTGTAATCAGTGCGAGTGAATTTATCCAATTCACTTGTTCTCAACCAAATCGGATGAGTGGTGACAAAGTTAGATGTCCATGTACAAAGTTTCAGAACTTTAAATTCATGGATGTTGAAACTGTTAAATGTCACCTTTATCAATATGGATTTATTGAGAACTATTTTGTAATATCCCGCACTTTTCCTAGCTTAAATTCATTCCTAGAATGTTAAGAAATATTTTCTAAAATGAATAATATTTATTTCGTATGAAATTTTTCAGATTATACCTTCCATTGTATGGAAAATTGAATAAGCTTTCCATCGATACCAAATTTGCCCAATTCCGACACTTGGTGAAGGAATTATGATGTTTTTAAGTTGACAGTGTGCCATCTGGGCATTCGGCGCATTGCGGAGAAGGGTAAAATGATAATTGTAAAATTTTAGTGGCCCTCCACGAAAGCCCCGCATTGCGGAGAAGCCCAAATTCCCAATTGTCCTATTCTAGTAGGCCGACGCAATATTGGCGCATCGCGGAGAGGGCCAATTTCCCAATTGTCGATTTCCAGTAGCCCGATGCAATATTGGCGCATTGCGCCAGTGCCCAAAATGGCATTTCAAAGGATTACCATAATGGTGGAGCGTTGCAAAAAATGTCCAATTCCCACTCGTCTATTTTCCAGTAAGCAACCACGATAGTGGCACGTTGCGATGGCCAGCCAAATCAGAAAATGTTGCTCTTTTCCAGTTCTATTTAGAAGTTTTGAAAAAGGGTATTTTGGTCAATTTCCAAGTCTCGAATCCGTCCAAAACACAAGATTAATCATAATCAAAGCACTTTGTGCTCATTATTTATCATTCTCTTCAAAAGCAAAACCCTAGAGCTCTAAAACCTCTTCACCAAGAAATCAAAATTCTCCATTGATTCTTTAAAAAAGCTTAAGATTGAGGATTCCCAAGGAAAGATAAGCAAGAATACATCTTCAAGAACTCAAATAAGAATCAATAATTCAAGTTTCTCCATCTAATCATCAATCAAGGTATGTGGGGTTTATGAACAAGGATCTTCTTCCATCCTTGTGCCCAAAACCAAGCTTTTACATTAAATTCATATGATTTTGAATGATATTAGATGAGTTTTGAATTAAGGTTCATACCCATTATTTCTATTTGCAAAGTCATGAGTTTCTGAGATATTTTAAAGATGAATTGCATGTCTATTTTTATATTTTCAAGCCTATTGCAATAAATTACAGATTTTGAGATGAATTATCATTGTTTACATTATCAAGCATGATTATTATGATGTTTTGACATGAGTTTGATACATAGGTTATTAAGCCCCAAGTTTATATGTTGAGATTTTGAGAAAGATGATGCTTTAAGCATCTTATGAGTTGATTATATCAGATTTACAATAAAGTTTTGATCTTTTGATCCTCAGATAAGTTTTGGAATCCACTTTATAGATTTACTAGAGATTACAGAAAGCAAAGATTCAGATAAATGCATAACTGGTTTCATAATAAACCATTATGCTAGTTTTAAAGTGGATTTCCAGCAAGATGAGCATAGCAAATAAAAAGAGAGTAGTATTTAGCACCGAGTTGGGTATGAATCCAAGGTCTTATAACCCAGAACTACGTGCCACCATAGATTTGAGATTAAAGGGACCATAGTGGGATGAGATAGTGATCACTTAAGCTGAGGTTATACTCTCAGTCTAGAGTATGACACCTCTCCCCAACATGAGGTTTCTTTCTTAGGAGGACGAGACGTTGGACTCCATGTAGCTTGTATGGTAGTTAAAGTAAAAGATTTATAGAAAAGCTTTTAGAAAACTATGTGTAAAGGCTCACAAATTTATTCAGACTATGCTTTATAGAAAGACTTTAGCTATAGTTTTCTAGTTTTCAAATCTCAGATTTAAGAGTGAGTCCTTTCTACACTTAGACAGTATGATTTAAAGAGAGAATACAAGTACAACTTTCAGAACTAAATGTTATGACTCACTAGATTTATAAAGTATGATTGATTTATTATTCCTGATCTCAGTATTTAAGATATTCCAGCTTATATGAGTCATTTATATTTAACATGCATTGTTTTATAAATGATGATTATGAGATGATATTTTACTTATGGATTCACCCCCATATACTCAGTACATCCTCAAAGTACTGGTCCACATATATGTCTATGTGCTATATTATCTCATAATGTAGGTTCAGGTGCTCAGTATCAACAGCACGAGTAGTTTGAGCATCTTTATCTACATCCAACAGTTGGTGAGTCCTCATAATTTTGGGACTTATTCTTTCAGATTCTGCATCTTAGTAGTTTTATATGATTCAATATTCTTTTCAGACAGTTTGAGTTAGCTGGGGGTCTGTATCAGTGACTCTCTAAGCATTAGTAGTAGATGCTTGTTAGACTACTAGTTTTGATTCAGTTTATTTAGTATTAAGATATCAGATATTATTTCAAATACTATATTCAGACAGTATTCTGCATTTAGCATGTCTTTTATATCTATATTTCCATTATTATGAGATTTAGGTTCAGTAGTATGCAGACAGGGTTAGCTTAAGGTTACTCATAGTCTTGAGTACCGTGTGACATCTTGGGACCAGGTTTTGGGGAGTTACATATTTTATTTGGAAGTATCAAGGGGAAAACAATGTGATTAGTGGGATTTCTTATGACAATGACTTGCATAGTGGTGGTCAATCTGAATTAGGAGAAAATCCATATCGATAAATGATTTTAAATGCAGCTGGTTCTAACTTTCCCCAGGGTTCTAATTGTCAATCTTCTACCAATTTTGGACCTGAGTCTTCTCATCCTTTTGAACATTCAATGGAGGAAGATCTTAATCCTATGTCTAAAAAAAAAATTGATTTGCTACAAGCTACTGATTTAGAATTATATCACGGTTCTTCCCTCTCTCAACTTATAGTTGTCTCTCGAATGTTGAACATTAAAATAGAGAATAATATGTCACAGAGAGGTTATAATTAGATGATCCATTGTGTAAATAGGATTTACCGAAAGATAACATAGTGCTTGATAGCTATTATCAGACCAAAAAGCTAGTGCGTAACTTGGGTTTGCCGGTTGAAAAAATTAATTGTTGTTAGTCAGGATGTATATTGTATTGGGGTGATGATGAACACCTTACATCTTGTAAATTTTATGGAAAGCGAAGGTACAAGCGTTGTGTTGTCTCTCGTAAAAGAAAATTGGTCCCTTACAAGAAAATGTATTACTTTCCTTTGACTCCAAGATTACAAAGATTATATGCATCCCATGCTACAGCTGCCGACATGAGATGACATCATGAGCATAAAAAAAAGGATGGTGTGATGCGTCATCCATCGGATTCTGAGGCTTGGAAGCACTTCAATGAAATTCATTCCTTTTTTGCTTCTAAACCAAGAAATGTTAGGTTGGGGTTATGTACAGATAGTTTTCAACCATTCAATCAGTCTGGAAGGAAATATTCTTCGTGGCCAATGATTATCACTCCATACAATTACCTCCATGAATGTGCATGAAAGAGTTTTATATGTTCTTAACAATCATTGTTCCAGGTCTAAGCAATCCCAAACATATAATTTATGTTTATCTGCAACCTTTAATAAAAGAATTCACCTTGTTGTGGGAGATAGGTGTAGAAGCATTTGACATCTCAAAAAAGCAAAACTTTTAATTAAGGGCAGCTTTGATGCGGACAATTAGTGACTTTCCCGTATATTCTATGTTATCAGGATGGAGTACTTCGGGTAAGTTAGCATGTCCTTATTGTATGGAGGAAACACAGTCCTTTAGATTGCAACATAGAAGAAAACGATCTTGGTTTGATTGTCATAGAATATTTCTTAACCAATATCACCCATTTAGGAGAGATTGTACGAACTTTCTTAAAGGACAGATTGTCAAAAGACCATCACCACCATATAGAACAAAAGAAGAAATGTTGAATCAAATTTGTAATTTAGGGATAAGAAAAGTAATAGAGTTAGATGCAGAAGAAGTCAATCAAAGAATATGTAAGTCATGTGGATGGAAAACGCGAAACATCTTTTGGGATTGCCATACTGGAGCTCTAACATGATTCAGCATAATCTCGATGTCATGCATATTGAGAATTTTTTTTTGATAATATATTTAACACAATCCTTAATTTGATAAAAAATCAAAGACAATCCACAGTCGCGTCTAGATACAACAAAGTATTGTGATCGACCTCAGTTGGTAAAGAATGGAAGTGGATAATATCCCAAAGCTGTCTATATAATATACACGGAAGCAAGAGCTATCTTGTTTAATTGGGTGAAGGGCTTAAAGTTTTTAGATGGGTATGTTTCAAATTTAGGTAGGTTGCCGGACACAAAAGCAAAAAGGTTATTTGGTATGAAAAGTCACGATTGTCATGTGTTCATGCAATGACTAATGCCTATTGCTTTTTGTGAACTACTTCCCAGTAATGTTTTGCACGCACTTACAAAATTGAGCTTATCTTTTAAGGATCTTAATTCGACCACTCTACAAATGGATGATATGGTGAGATTAGAGGGAGATATTCCATAAATTTTGTGTAAGTTAGAACGTATATTTCCTCCTGGGTTCTTGGACTCAACGGAACATCTTCCAGTGCACCTTCCATATGAAGCAAGTATAGCTGGACCTGTGTAATATCGATGGATGTATCCTTTTGAAAGGTATGTGAAACTCTATATCGAACTTGTGATGAATGTGATAAATAATATAAACTTTCAAATTATAATATTCCATATATTTATGTATATAGGTATCTGGGAACTCTTAAAAGTATGATTGGGAATAAAGCTAGTATTGAGGGTTCCATTTGTGAAGCGTACTTGATGATGGAGTCAACACAACTATTTTCTCATTATTTTGGACCTCGTGTCATGTCACGTAATCATGATATTGATCTTAATGATAATGGTGGTGATGTAGAAGATATTAAAGGAAATCTGTCAATATACTTCCATCAAGGTCGGCTATGGGGAGAAGCAAAAAAAAGAGATTTAACTATGGATGAAATCAAAGCTGCCCAAACTTATATTTTACTAAATTGTGAGGAGGTTGAGCCATTTGTGAAGTAACCCAAATTCTCTTAATAATAATAATCATATCCTTATATCGTGACTTATTGTTAAAATTATTTGTTGTAATAAAGTATGTACCTGAAACTTTTGCAAGAAGAATTTCCAAATCTCTCTTAGAGTGAAACAGACGAGAGCCTAGGATAAAATTTCTCTATATGGTTCAAGAAATATGCAAGGTTTTAAATAAATATTATCTTTTATACAATGATGTACTTAAATTGGCTTTTTAAATTTAACCAAATGTTTAATATTTTTTTAAATAGGCCTGGTGCAATTTCATTGAGAATGAATTCTTGCATAGTCTTGCTTGTTGACCATTAATTGGAGCTATATGCCATTCAGTTTATTTTGTTATCGGATACAAATTTCACATAGAATGTCATGGTAGTGTAAGATCAACATTGAATAATGGAGTTTGTATCTCGGATCCAAATTTTAGTGATTATTATGGATGGATAAAAGAGATTATACAAGAAGAATACCGTGAAGCACCTTTAAAGCAAACTGTCTTATTTAAATATGAATGGTTTGACCCAACAATAGATGTTGGTGTTAAGAAGCATACTCAGTACAAATTGGTTGATATTAACCATCATCTCTGGTATAAGAAATATGAACCTTTTATTCTTGCAATGTAAGCAACTCAAGTATGTTATGTACCTTATCTAAGCAAGAAAAGGACAGGGATGATTGGCTAGTTGTATTAAAGGTCAAACCTCAAAATGTTATTGAATTACCAGTTGAGGAAGCAGTGACAACTTCAGAACTGAATGTTTCTTTTCAAGTTGAAGAAGTTGAAGTCCATGAGATAAATTTGTCTGTTTCTATTGCTGAAAATATACTTTTGCATAATCCAAATTGGGGTGTACTTGAAATGAATGAACCCCATGATAATGGTTTATTTAATGAGTATCATGAACTCTAAGAAGAATCAATAGAAGAAGAATATAAAATTGAGGAATCTGAGAAGGATGAGGAAGAGGAAGAGTCTAAAGAAGACATAGATAGTGGCTAGAGCTTGATAAAAATCTTCTTTTTTATATTTTGTGTTTAGTTAGAAGACATATTTTGTATTTTGTGTTTCTGAAAAATATTATCATTTCCTTAGTTTCTACTTTTTAGTTCTTTTTTTTTTTTAAAATAAAGATAACATCTTTTGACATAACAAAAGCAGCACCTGCATGTGCTATAAAAGGGCGAAAGTGAAGATTGAAACACTATTTTATGATGATTCTTGGGTAAGCATATAAAAAACTTGGTCCGTAGATCTATATATGTTTGATTGATCAATTAATTAGATATTCTGTAAAATATTTTTGTTTCTTTTTAATCATCAGTCAGTTTTACATAGCACATAATTTTAATTTAGTTTTTACTAGTAATGATCTAACGACTATTATCTTTTTTATAGATATGACTCATGGAGGATATCGTGGTAAGTCCTTAGGTAGGGGTAAGACTACTAATCATGCAAAAATGCCTTGTATTCCAACTCCTATTATTAAATAGGCTGATACAAGTTCCATCCCTAGTAGTACACTATTAGGACAAAAAGTACCTCCCCAGTAATTCCTGAGACATCTCCAATTTCACCTAACCAAAGCATCCAAATATGCCAGAGTATGAATACTTAAAGTAATCCAACAGTTGAGAGAACATCTTTTGGGAGAAATATATCTGGTGAAGGTGATTCCACTTGTACCCATGGTCTGGCCCTTATTTTTTTGACTTCTTCAGGGATAGTACTTACTACTTATTGTTTTATTTATTAATAAGGAATAATTGGTACTTGTTGCTTTTATTAGTCGACATCTTAGTACAGTAGTTACTTTGGATAGTAATGTCATATTAGTTGTGTCGTTCTTTGTTATGTTTTACTGTGTGCTGTGTCTGCTTACTCTTTTAACCATGTAAGTACCAAGAATTAGCTAGGAGTTATTGAATTAGATATTTTTATCTTACTGTTTGATCTCTATTTATGATGATGTTAACAGTGGATGACTGATTTGTATAATGTTTGGTTATGCTTTGCTATATGTTGTATCAATTAACTAACTACTTTGGTGCAAACAAGGCTACAGTAAACTCTTATTCCTGACTGTTAAACTGGATAATACCATCCATACACTAATTTCTTTAAATTCGTATAAGATGGAACCTTCTTTAAAATGCTCTAGTTTTATTACATTGTCCTTTAAAAGTGAAGTTGATTCCAATGGGATCAATTAGAAATTTGTCTCTAAAGAAGTCAAAGATAGTTATTTTCGAGAATTCAAGGTTAGTTGAAAACTATTTACATTGATATTGTATTATAACTCAAATCTACTTATGAATTGTACTAATATATGTGCTGGTAGGTGAAGATTCTATTTGAGATCTAAATCAATGAGTATACTAAATTAAGAAATATTATGCATGTAAAGCAATTTGGAATGTAGCAACAGTTTCAGAATGTAACAGCAGTTTGAAGTCTCTAAAGTTATTTCCTTTTTGGGTCAGTGATCAAGCTAATATGATGGATACTTTATACTTCATTGTGTGTGTTGGTTACTTGTTTTAGGCCGAGTCTTATTGTGGAAATATTTTCTTCTAAATATGCTTGTTGTTTTTGCATTTACTTGTAGACTATAACAACTACTATTACCGTTTCACAATCTAGAACTGTTATTTTTGCATTCTCTGCATTTTCATTATTTCTCTGCTATGTTGCACAATCTGGCTTCAACTATAACAACTACTGTTACTAATATTGAAATATCTCCCATGTTTGTTATTAACTTAGATCTTACTAAGAATTATTTGTATACTATTTGAGCTAAATGAACATGAGTTAAATAAGTATGAAGAATATTAAAATATCTCCCATGTTCTTTACTATTTTCTCTATATTTATCTAGAAGCAGTGACCTTGAACTATAGCAGCAGTTTGAGAACTGCATGTAGTAGTAGTTTGAACTGGTACCTGGAGTCCCACTTTGGATGAAAAAGGATACATATGGAGGAACAAATATTGCTAGCTAGCATGCATTCTGTATGAGTTATTAGGAAGAAAATATAAAGGTAGAAATAATAGCTAGATAGGGAGGTGTCATAGTCGCAGTAGATAAATAGATGTTATAGCAGAGAATTGAGAAAAGCAATAATTATTGTGGTCTGAAAAAGGGCAACACTAGGAAATAGGTTTACATTGTCATCATATGGTGACATGCTTATAACTACAACTCTCTATCTCTTTGCATTTCTGGGAATTATACATTGTGGACCTTAAGATAGTGTAATAATGTTGTTGTTGCAACTGCAAACTCCCCTTTCCATATTATAATATTGCTGCATGCAACTTCAAGCTCCCCTTTCCATGTGCTCTAATAAAACTTAAGATAGTGTTGCCATGACAACTAAGATCAAATTTTATGTACGCAGTTTCCTGCATTCTAGATATACAACTGCATATTTTGTATGCAATTTCCTATATTCTGGTTGTGTTTGGAGATTTTGTCCATTCAACTACAAACTCCTCTTTCCTACATTCTGGATATGCAGTTTTTATTTTGTGTATCTGATGCATAAGTGTATATATGTGACATTGCAATTTTTATTTTTTGAATTGTGATATCAATTCATCCTTGAAATTTATTATTGAGTGTTGGGATCATTACAATACATGAATTACTAGGTGACTGGATATAACATTGATGCCAGAGATTTGGTTTAATTATTGTGTCTATTGTAGATTTATAGCTAGTTCAAATAGCATAGCATTTCCCAGTTGGCAACTGTATGTCTATTGGAAGTGTGCCATGTACTATATGATTCATTCAATGTGTTTTGTCCCATTTACAAATTAAAGTGAATAATTATATTTCTTTAAAACATATTTCAGAAGAATTTCTATTAGGATGATCCGTTAGTGAAACTGTGGTGAAGCAATAATGGTTGAAGAAGGCTGCATTATGCTACAAGAATTTTATTTCTAATATAAAGAAACACAGAGATGTAATTCAATTGGATTAGGTAAATGGCCATGTGTGGGAGAGGTGGATGAAACTTTGGGGAAGTGATGAATGTGTTAAAAAGTTAGAGATAAATTTAAAAAACCATTGTGGTGGCCGTGAAGTAGCTGCTGGGACACACACAGGTGGCTCTATCACAGTTGGAGAGCACCGAAGAAACTTGTAAGTATAAATTTAGTCTGCTTGCTTTAAATTTCATGGTAGGTATACATGCATCTCAACTAGAATTTTAATATTTTGACTGTTATTTATTTGTATAGGCTATTATAATAGGTCGAGATCCAACTCCAAGTGAATTATATTTGCACGTCTGTACACATAATCATGGTGATAATTCTTTTGTTGCTGAGCGTTTTCGACTTCTCCACGTAAGTTCATAATTTACATCATTAGATATACTCCTCTCTTATTTTTCTTTTGTGTTGATATCTTTCAAAAGTTCTTATTATACATGAAAATGAAAGAAGCAATAGGAAGTTGAGTCTATTTTAATATCTCTACTTGTTAATTACAGAAAAAGTATGAAGAAATTATACAAAAAAAAAGACAGACTGAATCTGAAATTTATCAATTGGAATCATATTATAAAGTTGTAGGAGGAGTATAGAAGAAAAGATTACTTGGTCTTGGATCTAAAGCTGAAAGTTACATTGGGAAAAAACTTTGTGTCTGTAATGCCTCCACATCATCAGTACCACCTTCAGTTTCTTTACTGACAACAAATTTGGAGGAGTTTGTGAAGCAATTGATTCTGACACTTACTACTCACTTTCTTCTGGTAGTTATTGAGCGTGTTGGTGGTATTAGGGTAAAAGAAGGGGCCGTGCTTGATCCTCCTCCTACTAATGATGATGACATTGATTTGTAGCTTCATAGTATTCATATCCCTTCATCATTGCATTGTTTATTGATAGACTATTTTGTGTGGAAGTACAAAATAGTTATGTAGTAACAAATACTAATTTTGATGGATGTGGATTTGACATTAGTTTATTTTGATAAAATACTTGAACTTGTTAATGTTTGGACACAATTGTTGTGCATTTTACTATCTATATGAATGTTGGTTATTTTAAGTATTCAATAATTTATGCATTTCAATAATTTTCTTACATAATTATTAGCTACAAATAATTAGTGACTAACTTTTGTTGTTGCTACTGAAAATTTCAGCTATGGATAAATTTAGTCGCTAAAGATGGCTGCTATTAGCGACAACAAATAAGTGACTAACTTTTTCGTTGCTACTGAAAAGCTTTACCGATGGATAAATTTGGTCTCTAAATACGGCTTCTCATTCGACCAAACTATGTTGCAACGAATCAGCGATAAAATATTTTATCGTAAATTTAGCCACGACAAAAAATAAATTTTGAAAATATCAGCGGTATAGCAACATATATTCCACCGGTAATATCAAAAATAGATAAAGTTCATAGCTAAGTGGTCACAAGTTTTGTGATGAAATTTATTTTTTCATGCTGCGAGGCTAGCAACGAGCAATATGCGACAGACACAAATCCATCGCTATTTCTATTTAGCAATGGATTTACACAAAATAGTGACCAAATTTTACTGTCACTAAATGTTGTTTCTTTTGTAGTGCACAACTGGTTCCACTACTATAGAGACAGTCCCCACAGCTGTTGGGGCTACTATTGAGAATAGTGGGACCCGATCTGAGGGCTCACGTGATGATGCAGCATCAGCTGGCATATTAAGTGCCCAACCATATCCGCCTCTCTTGTATTACATTGATAAATACACTAGGGACAATGCATAGGATTTTTTTGGGGGTGGGGGTGTACCAAGGTCGCCTCGAGTTACACTTGTCGTGTTTCAAAACCTATGGTCATAATCTGAAAATACTATGAACCGGCATGCTTTGTTTATATTTTTGTTGTTTGTGTGTTGAAAAAGCTGATAATAGGAAGAAAAATTGTACTTGTGGCAGTAGATGTGGTTTAAATAATTATGCTGAATTAGTTTAGATTTTGAAGAATTGTGCTGAAAATTGATGCCCCTCCTAGAATTTTATTGATTGTGTGTATGTGTGAGAGATGACTTTGAATTTGATAATAACATTATAATTAGGGATTGAACAACTATGGCAAATAATGGCATAACTAGATAAGTAGTACATAGCAGTATGACCCTGTGTGGGTGTGTGGGAATCCACAAGTTTCTTCATAAGTATGATTTAAACAAGAGACATTTGCTATTTTAAGGTGGATTTCATAAGTATGAGCATATAAGTATATAGTTTGGGAGTAGTATTTAGCACCAAAAGGGTAATATGGGTTTAGCACATCCTCTTTCCTAGAAACTGCATACCATCATAGGTTAAGGGACCTCACCAAAGAGTGTCTCCTTACCCCAAATGGGCTAAGCTTAATAATCACTCTAAGTTAAGGTTCTATTTTGATGGCAAGGGTAGAACAAATCTCTTAAATATGGGTAAGATGTTGGACTCCATGCTAGCTCACATGGTTTATGTTGGTTATAAGAATCTCCCATAAAGAAACAATAGTAAAGATTTTAGAAACAAAATGTAATGGCTCACAAGCCTTATTCAGATGTTGCTTCATGATTTATGCTTATGTTATTCCTGCTTTTAGTTTTACTTATGATCAAGATGAGTCCATCTACGCTTAGCATGCATGTTTTCATTTATGGCATAAGCCAGCTTTTGCTTATTGCGTTAACCCCCATAGACTCATTACATTCAAGAAGTACTAACTATAAATATGTTTATTTTCTACATCATTTCATAATATATGTTTTGATGTTCATTCCCAGCAGCACTATTAACCGCGGGCACCACTTCCTACATTCAAATAGTTAGTGAGTCCTCATAGTTTGAGTCCAAGTTTATGGTTATTTCAAATGGTTAATGTAGTTATTTAATTTATTCAGATTTCAATTTGGGTTAGTGGGGGTTTGTCCTCATGGCTCTTCTCAATTTTAGTTAAAAGCTTGTCACGACTAGTCAGACTATGTGTTTTTTCACTTTCTCATAGATTTGAAAGTTATTGAATAAAGTGTCGTGGTTGAGATTATTCATCAATTTGAACTTAGTTATAAGTTTCTTCAATTTTCGCTCATGTTTTAAGTTTATAATTATGAGAGTTTAGTGTTGAACAGATATCATGGGTTATCTTTGGGCTACTTATAGTCCTAAGACCCGTGTGATGCCCAGGGGTATTTCAGGTCGTTACAAACTAGTGTGCATTTCCTGAATAGTTTCACTTTTCTGCATAGTAAAGGCCTCATATTGGTTAGTAAGCATATCCACTTTGGATTCCTTTACTTGACTGGTTACTTCATGACCAGTCCTTAAACAATCCTAAATTTCCTTTGTGCCCACACAGGTAGAAATACATGTCACGAGCCAATGTCTCGGGTCATGATAACACCTACTACACTCCACCAGTATGTAATCCAACCCATAGTCCAGAACTTCTGGTAACAGACTACCAAGAGATAAGAAGGAAGAATGGAGAATAAATGTAAGAAAAGAATAAAATACATAAATAGTCTTAAATCTTGATGAAATTAGTACAAGAGCTTCTAATATAATGATAAGACTACAAAATAAAGTACTGGATAATTATACTAATAGAAATCATCTCTGAATACAACAAAGAGATTAGTCTAGTACACAAAAGTAAGAATAGCAATACTTTGAATGCCAAGAGCTCACCCTACATCACTGAACCATAGCTACTCCACAAGACCCACACAATAATGGTGAGAATACGTACTATGATCTATAGGCTACAGAAGTGTAGTGTGAGTACCATACATGTGTTACTTAGTAAGAAGCTATTAATTGAGATCCAAATATAATACAAATATAAGTAACATAAAAGAATGTAAGTTGCACCCAAATGTCCTATAATGGCCCTTCGGTCATTTCCTCAATTTGCAAGCATTTCAAGCCTTCCCACAGTGGCTATAGGTCATTGATGACTTTCCAAAACATTTGGTACGGTGAACGGACAACTCATTTGAATTTTAGAGTCATTTTCCTATTTTGGAGCTTTTGCTATTTAGTATTTGGTCTCGGACCAAAACTCCTAGTAGATGACCTCATATGAGAATTTTGACAGTGCCATCAGCTTTAAAATGTTGATCTTAGGTTAGTGGGACCTTTGGTTTAGGTCATGAAGCTTCCGGACTCATTTTAGGCTATTGGACGGATTATGTGCAAAATAGAACTATAGCTCTGGACTCCACATTTAGTCTAAATGGTATTGGACGAAAGTTTTGATGGTTCAATTGAGTTTCAAATGTTTAATTTAGTATGGTAGAATATTTTGTTTGCGTGCATGGGGTTGTTTATGAATATCAAACATTCGATCAAAATCCATTCCAAACTTAGCAAATTTGGTGCATTAGGTCACTGGAGTGACCAGATTTGCGATAGTCTGATTGCTTTTGCAATCATTACAATCGAGAACAATATGTTGTAGAAGATATACTGAAAATTTGGTCAGTCATCGCATACACAATAGCCAGAAGTCGTGAACACAACATGCAAGTCTCCTTTTCCAGATCATGTAAGCGACATTAGAGTCAAGAAAGCAAATGAATGTGATAACCATGTTGTTATCGTGATACCAGGCACTATTTAACCCTTTTCTTCCACTCAATTTTTTATTATTAATTTAAGATCTTAAAAAGAGTAAAAAGTGCAAATAAGTTGAGGTAAGCTATCGCAACTCTTGTTGATCATTTTCCATTGATTACCCCTTTTATATCCATCCAAATGTATGGTAAATTTTTAGAAATTAGGGCTTTGAATTCCTAAACATTAAGGGTTTATTTTAGACCCAATTTGTTTTCTATTTATGCCTCAATTTTGAGCAGACATTTTGTTTCTCTTGAGTGACCCCGAAATGGGTTCAATTTTGGATTCTATTTACGAGCCCCGCGGGCCTATTCTTGACCCAAAATTTGACTCCGACCTTAATATGGTAATATGGGTCTCATTTTACTCCTAATGATGCATAGATTATGATTTTGATAGCATATAATGTTAAGATATTTCATATGAATTGAGAATGTTAAGATTGAATGTGGGTAGAACACCATGACTTAGTCTAGAATATTGATGTTTGGGAATTAGATGAGTGAATTGCCGCTTAAGAGGAAATGCATATGATGCTTTTAGGATCCTACCACCTTAAATTGCTAGCATATTAGGTATAGAAGGGATTAATGAACTTTAGTATAAGGTTACTACCTATTTTATGGATTGGGATGGTTATTCCCAGATTATGATGTTATGGTTATGTCAGATATTATATTTTGTTGGGCCCAAGTCTGTGTTATGATGTTAGTTGGATTTCGTGGGATGGTTTATCCTTCTTAAAATGGACATGGTTAAAGTGTATAGACATGTTGATCCTTATGATAGCATTTTCTGAATATTAGTGATGGTATGCATAGATTCAGTACATTTATGAGCACTAAAACGGTAAATGGTACAGTTCAAACTCAAACATGATTTTACTACTATTTTTCTAAAAAAGGTATTAAATCACATTTTTCACCTTTAAAATAGATTTCTTAATAGTAGGAACTATGCTATCTAAATAAATGACTTATGGGCCTGTAAGACTGAAAAACAATTTTTAAAGATTTGACCGAGACAGATTCCAGTCCATGATTTTGTAACTATTATTTACTTCAATCGTGAGAGATTCTCAACCTTTTATATACCTTATGATGATATAGTCCTAGATTTTACCTTGGGAAATGGATTTATGAACATACACTCTTTTTTCCTACCACTTGACTCCGTGTATTTATTATATATATATATATACATCTCTCTGGTACTGGACAAAGAAAGTTGATGATGTTGATGATGATGATTGGAAATCCTGGA
The DNA here is from genome assembly GCF_002878395.1 of Capsicum annuum. Classification (NCBI taxonomy): domain Eukaryota; kingdom Viridiplantae; phylum Streptophyta; class Magnoliopsida; order Solanales; family Solanaceae; genus Capsicum; species Capsicum annuum. Next base: position 91,739,342 of record NC_061111.1, read on the forward strand.
TCGGGACCATGTCGGTGTATATAGGTACTCTTGAAACCCCTAGGGACCCATTCGTTTGTGTGTTATCGTGCCGGAGAAGGGAGTCATCGTATATCTTGCTTATGTGAGTCATCAAGTTAGAATTGGTACATACACTAGGTTACTTTGCGGTATTTGGATTGGTTGTGGTATTATGGATTATATCTTGGCATTCATTCAAGCATCTACATTTCCTATCACCATTTTGCACCTATATCTGTCAGTGTTATAGGGGGCTACATAAGTATAGGTGATGAATATGGCTTTAGGTGTGTTGTATAGTAATTGAAGCTTTCGGGCCTATGGCGGTGGGAATTTATAAAAGGCCTAATTAAGTATTGTTTGCTTGGACTAGTCAGTTATCGTATTTGTCGTTGCTATTGATATTATTATTATGATCACTGTTATGGATAGTTTTGACAGTGATGACGTCCAAGAAACACCTCCTTTTAAGTGATAATACGGTCGTTATCAAGATATAGTAACCCAACTAAGGTTGGAATCGAATCCCAAAGGAACACTTGGTTTGAAGTTATCAGCAGTTGTAGTCTACAGGAAATACTGAAAAGTGAATGGGGAATTTGTTTGTAGCAATCTCGAGCAAGTAACAATATTAACTTTGGTTGAAATCGGTTATGGGTGAACACTAGGATTGTGTTCCCCCTGGCATCTCAACTCCGTAGATTTATGTGTGTTGTTGAACCAACTCAATACCTTGCATGCAGAATCGATAAGTTATGTACCTCCTATAGTCTTTTGGACGAGCAGGAGGATTTCACCCTTTACGTATTGAGTCTCATCACGTTACTAACCTTTACCCTGGTCCCTGTTAATTATAACCTTTTGAGTCTCAAGTTATTAGATGAAGGTTAGAAATCATTCGCACATACCGTTATGCTGCAACGAATCAACTATTAACTCCTTAAATTACTGTTGTCTTTATCTTTTCCTAGTTACTGCCTCTTTGTTAGAACAAGTAGTAATATCTAGGCGAGATCCTAACGTTTGAAACCTCTAAGACAACTATTATAATGAAGATAAAGAAATCCATACCCTATGTATTAGTTTCCCATCAATAATCGCACTTTTCTAACTTTACCAATTTGCTAGGGGTTTCCACAACCTTAGCAGTGGGTTTTAGCCACTCATGGTTGTGAAGAAATCAATAGCATTTATGTTGGAAAGTAAAGACGAAATCACAATGATAAGATGAAATAAAACCCACAACCATAAATTGAATTATCAATCAAAGTCAATACAATGGAATCCCAAGATCAAAGATAGATCTTGAAATCAAAATATATTTCTAAATGTTAAAAGCATCGTGTATCTATTTCCCATATATATATCTGACTAAAAGGTATATAAAAGGTATTTATAGTATAAGAGAAAACCCTAAAAACTAAGCCCGAGCGAAATAGGAGAAAACCGGGTTTGTGGCCACCCGCTTCCTGCTCCTGCGGTCTGGCAGGGCGCAGGTACTACTGCAGCCCAGGTACAGGGCATAAGTAGCGGGCGCAGGTAGCAGGAGAAAAAATCCTGCAATGTTCAGATCCCGAGAAACTGACTTTCAGGCACTTGCTTTGTGTACATGTAATCCGTAGGTCCTTCTTCTAGCCACATGTTAACTTGGTAGGTGCTGAGAGTCAGTTTTTCAGCTCTTCTTTGAATATCAAACACGCATTAATCATGATCAAGCTAGATAACATCCCAATCATCCATAATCGCTCAAAAAGTAACCAACATCACCTTTTTTACTTTTTCACAAACTTATCATTCAAAACATGGTTTCCTGCAAAACATACCCAAAACATATCAAATCTAACAAAAAGGCTAAAAAATTTCATATTTCCTCATTTTAGTCATTGAAAGTGCTATATTTCTATAGCATATCAACACCCTTAACTTAGAACGTTTGGATGTCCTTAGGAAACAAAACACAGCAAAACCAAAATGACGCTTAACTGGGAGAATCTAAGTTATTCAAGGTAGTCAGTCGCACCATTTAGTTCAAAGCACAACATCCCATCCAATCTCACTTTTTAGAACCAATTGTGTATGAATATGAATTACAACAATGTGACATAAAGGAATTAAGGTATGGAAACTACATTAGCAATAGACAACCACTCATATGTACAAATTATACTACCCGAAACAAGAATATAGCTAGCAACATGGCTCAAGTGTCCTCACAAAAAGAAACTCACACTCACTCATATGAAATCATACATGTCTATACAGGGACGGCCAAGAGACACTCGCACTCAACAAAGAAGTTCCATTCAATGCATGCCAAATACCATAAGCTTCCCTTATTTTCTTTACCTTAGCATTTAGACAATTAAGTCGGGATCACTATAAGACTTTTATCGGTTTGTAATGTAGGCTTAGGGGTTGGTATGATAGATATGGACATTTAAAGTGACTAAGCCTCCTTGGCACTACACTAACTTTTGGGGTCTCACTAACTAACCAATTGCCTTTTATTCCACCTAATTTCTCCCTTTTATTCTTTTATTGCATATTCAGGTTGGGTGTGGTCTTTTATTCTTTATTTTTCACCATTTTTTTTCTTTTCGCCAAACCCAGCCATACTAACATTTTCTCTTATTTTACCCTTTTTTATACCCACTTTATACTACACAACCCTATGACGGTTACCCTCAACATAAGCTTTTTGCATGTGTTAAAGTGCATACTATCAAAGGAGGAATATGGAAAAAATAGGTAAATTGTAACACAAATGAGAAGGTGAAAGGTGTAACAAGAAAAATAGGCTATAAGGCTCAAATCAGGGATAAGGGAAAACAATTTGCACATGGCAGGTCACTTAGGCTAGGCTAAAGATGGACTAAAATAAAAACTGGCCTATGATCCTTTCCCAATCGACAATCCTTCAACCTAAGCAGGACTAACAAGGCAAGATTTAAATTTAACATACAAAAGAGACTAGGTATCATCTCACACAACATAGCACAGAGTCGATATTACCAACTACTACCTATTCGGTTCATGCAATTGTCAGCAAATGGTTATCATGTCCCTAATACTAATGCCATAACAAGATTCATAGTTCACACATATGTATATCGGTCACAATTCTAAAACATCATATTTTGGAGGGGTATAAAAAATTAGTCAAAATTTGACTACTGGCCTAAATATTAAAAATCTCATAATTACACAAAACATTATGAAATAAAATACAACACACCTAAACTTTGGCTCCACTAGAAAAAAATAATGGGAAAAAAAGGCACGGTGACAAAAACCCTAGGAGGACATCAAGACCCACAAGCAGCCCTACCCCCAACTGAAAATCATGTATTATCCCCAATGCATCAAACAAAAATAATAGAGTTAGGAACATACTTGCAACACTGTAGGTGCTAAGATCTGACGTCAATCACGTAATATGAATACAAACAACATACCTTGGTTTGCCTCCCAAGAAGCATCTGATCTAATATCGTGGCATGACTCAAAGCCCTTGACTAATCAAACTTTGTCAAGGTTTATCTCTTCACAAAATCTACTTCTTATAGGTTTCCCATGTAATGTTTCACACATTGCCCGTTCACTTTAAATGAGACATCACCATCATGCTTTACCTCAATTTCACCATATGGGAATACCTTAACCATAGTGAATGGTCCAATCCATCTTGACCTCAGCTTGCTAGGAAACAAATATAGTCTTAAATTGTATAGCAATACCAATTCATCGGGTTTGAACATTCTCTTCACGATCTTCTGATCATGGTACAGCTTTATTCTCTCCTTGTTTATGGCCAAACTCTCATAAGCCCAGAGTTGGAATTATTCCAACTTATTTACCTTGCTCAGCCTCAAATTTATTGTATAACGCTATCCAAAATGCAACCTTTAAAATGCCCAAAGTGCTTTATGCTCCAGCTCAACTGGTAAGTGACATGTGATAATGCTCAACCATCAATAATTACACTTCTCCTAATTTGTCAATTTTCCAAGGTTTCCACAAACCTAGCAATGGGTTTTATCTGCTCATGATTGTAAAGAAATCAATAACATTCATATTGGAAATTAAAGATGAAATCATAATGATAAAATGAAAGAAAACTCACAATCGTAAACTGAGTAATCAATCAAAGTCAATACAATGGAATCCCAAGATCAAAGATGGATCTTAAATCCAAATATATTTCTAAGTGTTAAAAGTTTTGTCTCTCCATCTCTCATATATATATGACTAAAAGGTACATAAAAGGTATTTATAGTACAAAAGAAAACCCTAAAAACAAAGACCGAGCTAAATATGAGAAAACTAGATTAGTGGCTACCCGTTTCTTGCTCCTGCAGTTTGGTAGGGTACAGTTACTACCTGCGGCCCAGGAACAGGGTACAGGTACTACCTGTGGCCCAGGCACAGGGTGCAAGTAGCGGAAGTAGATAGCAGGAGCAAAAATCGTACAATGTTCAGCTCTCAGGAAACTAACTTTCTGGTACCTGCTTTGTGTACATATGGTCTGTAGGTCCTTCTTGCGGCCATATATTGACTTGGTAAGTGTCGAGAGTTAGTTTTTCATCTCTTCTTTGAATCTCAAACATGAATTAATCATGACCAAGCAAGAACATATCCCAATCATCCATAATCGCTCCAAAAGTAGCCAACGGGACTTTTTTCACCTTTTTCATGAACTTATCATTCAAAACATGGTTTCCTGCAAACTATACCCAAAATAGATCTAATATAACCAAAAGGCCCTAGAAACTTTCATATTTTTCTCAGTTTAATTGTCAAAATTACTATATTTATATAGCTTATCAATACCCTCAACATAAAACGTTTGCATGTCCGCGGGCACCAAAAACACAACAAAACCAAAATGATGCTTAACAAGGAGAATCTAAGTTATTCAAGGCAGCCAGTCTCCACATTTAGTTCAAATCACAAAATCCCATCCAATCTCACTTTTTAGAACCAACTATGTATGAATATGAAGCACAACAATGTGACACAAAGGAATCAAGGTATAGCAACAACATTAGCAATAGACAACCACTCATATGTACAAGTTATACTACCCGAAACAAGAATATAGCTAGCAATGTGAATCGAGTGCCCTCACAATAAGAAATTCACACTCACTTTTATGAAATCATACATGTCTATATAGGGACAACCAAGATACATTCACACTCAACAAAGAAATTCCAGTCAATGCATGCCAAATACCATAGGCGCCTTATTTTCTTTACCTTAGCATTCAGACAATCAAGTCAGGATCACTATAGGGCTTTTATCGGCTTGTAATGTAGGCTTAGGAGTTGGTATGATAGATATGGACATTTGAAGTGACTAAGCCTCCTTGGCACTACACTAACTTTTAGGGTCTCACAAACTAGCCAATTGTCTTTTATTCTACCTTATTTCTCCCTTTTATTCTTTTACTTCTTTTACTGCACCTTCAGGTTGAGTGTGGTTTTTATTCTTTCTTTTTCACAATTTTCTTTCTTTCTTCCACGCCCAACCATACTAATGTTTTCTCTTATTTTACCCTTCTTTATACCCACTTTATACTACACACCCCTATGATGGTCACCCTCAACATAAGCTTTTTGCCTATGTTGAGGTGCATACTGTTCAAGGAGAAATAGGGCAAAAACAGGTAAATTATAACACAAATGAGAATTTGAACGGTGTAACAAGAAAAATATACAATAAGGCTTAAAACAGGGATCAAGGGAAACAATTTGCACATTGTAGGTCATTTAGGCTATAGGTGGACTAAAATAAAATATGGCCTATGATCCTTTCCTAATCGACTATCATTCAACCTAAGCAAGACTAACCAGGCAAGTTCAGAATTTAACATATAAAGGAGACTAGGTAGCATCTCACACTTACATAACATAGAGTCGATATTACCAGCTACTACCTATTCAGCTCATGCAATTATTGGCAAATGGTTATCATGTCCCTAATACTAATGCCATAACAAGATCAATAGTTCACACATATGTATATAGATCACAATTCTAAAACATCATATTTTGGAGGGGTATCAAAAATCAGTAAAAATCTGACTACTGCCCTAAATAATCAAAATCTCCTAATTACACAAAACATTATGAAATAAAACACAACATGCCTAAACATGTCCTATTTACTAGGAACAAAACTTCGAGAAAAAAGGCACGACGACAAAAACCCCAGAAGGACATCAAGACCCACAAGAATCCCCACCCCTAACTGAAAAACATACATTATCCCCAATGCATCAAACTAAAATGAGAGAGTTAGGAACATACCTGCGACACTGTAGGTGTAAAGATCCAACGTCAATTATGTAATACGATACAAACAACATACCTTCGGTTGCCTCCCAAGGAGTGCCTGATTTACTATAGTGGCATGACTCAGCGCCCTTGACTACTCAGACATTGTTAAGGTTCGTCTCTTCATAATCTAGAACTTCTTCTAGGTTTCTCATGTAATATTTCACACGCTGCCCGTTCACTTTAAATGAGGTGTCACCATCACGCTTTAACTTAATAGCACCATATGATTACACGTTAACCACAGTGCATTGTCTAATCCATATTGACCTCAGCTTGCCAGGAAACAAACTTAGTCTTGAATTATATAGCAAGACAAAATCATCGGGTTTGAACATTCTCTTCACGATCTTCTTATCATGGTACAACTTCATTCTTTCCTTGTATATGGCCGAACTCTCATAAGCCCAGAGTCAGAATTTATCCAACTCATTTACCTTACTCAGCCTTAAATTTACTGCATCATGCTATTCAAGATACAAACTTTTCAATGCCTAAAGTGCTTTATGATCCAGCTCAACCAATAAGTGACATATGATAACGCTCAAATTACAGGTCAATTTAAGTGCAAGGCGGCCGTTGTCAATATATTTACCCTACTAAAAGTCGAGGTCGAATCCACGAGGATCAATTTGAGTGGTGATTGAGTAAGTTCAAAATAAAAGTTGTTTGTTAAGTTCAAATCTATGGCACAAGATGGTTTGGGGGATTCTCAATCTTTTCAAATATGAAAGTAATTCTTGGGCTTCTAAAGGACTAATTTGAGACTAAGAATAATTAGAGTATAATCAATCAAAATAGATCTTAGGACTATTCTTTCCTAAGGGAAAATTATGCATGGGATCATGATAATTCTAAGCAAATTCAAATCGTTGATGATGTGGTTAGCTAGGTTTAAGGTCTTTGAGGCTAATTTTTTTAACAAGACCTCAAAGATGTCACTCATTGACCCTTTCGAGTACCTAACGAGTGTGTCAAGTAAAGACACCTAATACTGCAATTGGTTATCCCTATTTCTAGGATGATACCCACGGTATAGTCAACCTACTAATTACCCTTTTATCTTAGATAGTGAAAAATTGGCAAGACATACCCATAAATTGTCTTTTATTTCTTTGGTTCCCATATCTCTCTTTCAAGGATGAGGTGGGTTCTTATAGTTTACCCAAACCCCTCTTTAAAGGATGGTTTGAGCTTTCAAGAGCTTGGGATTTTCATCTATCAAACCTATTTAGGTATTTGGGGCCTTTACCCACAAATCCCAACCAATTTACTCAAGCAATAGTAAAACCCACATCACAAAGTAGTAAATGCACAAACAAATCAAATCCCACACATTTACATCCTAATCTAGCATAATCCTAAGAGGTAGATCTAGCACATCATAAGGATAATGAAAACAAGTATACCAAGATGACCATCAAAGTTATTCATAAGAAAATAAAGAGTGGATAAACCACATTTTAAACTCAAATGAATCTTTAATAGACAAAGCCAAATCTACACTCTGAAGCTCCTCTAATTTAATCTTGTCTTACATTAGTGTAAATTTAAGCTTTAAAGAATTACAAAACCCTTAACTAAAGATGGGAGGCGGGGTTGTGAAATGATGATTAATGCCTTGAATGAGAGGGTTTATAGACTTAAATGGGATTTGGGGTTGGCTGGCTAAATTAAATTTTTTCCCCTATGTCATTTTTCGCTCTCACGCAATTATAGAGGCTTGATCGTGATCGCACTTGCTAAGGTCGTGGAGGATGGATCGCGATCGCCGTTGGTTAACTAACTTGACTAACTAAGATCGTGGCCCTCAGCCTGCGACTGTGGTAACTAAGGACCATATCCTTCTCCTTCTTTAACTTGTCCAGCTCTTGAACTTCTATTCCCTTTTTGATCCTTTTTAGCTTAACGTTGCTTCTTTTCTTCTCAGCACTTGTATACCTACAAAATATGGGTATTAGTGCATTTAACCACAAATATGTCTCACTTAGACATTGAAATCATAGTAGTGTCCATAAATGTTGAGTGCAAATAAATGATAAATTTACCACTCATCAACACCCCCAACTTAAAGCTTTACTTATCCTCAATCAACACTACCTTTTACTATGAGACAATGCACTTTTATTCCCAAATTAGATGACCCATATGATCATGATGATTTTAATTTGATTAATAGCACAAATATCTCTTCAAGCATAGACAAGACTATTTCACGACATCCCTCAACATAACATGTAATTTTCAAGGATGCAAGAGACTTCAAAGAGCAATCTTGCAACAATCACTAATACTCAAGAAATGACTCCTCTTTGAACTCAACTACATTATACCCCTTTTGCCTCATTTATCGGGAGATGACAAAATCACCCACCTCAACTTATTTACATGCCTCCTCATAAGAAAGAAAATTTCACACACCAAGTTATCAAATATGCAATAAGGAATTTAAGTATGAAACTCTCTTTCTCTCTCAAGAACTCTCAATATTAACAAGTACCATGCCATAGGCTTGCCTTTATTTTCAATCGCCACTATAATGAATGCACTTAGTTAGAGATCTCAAAGGGCTTTTTGAACTTGTAATGTAGGTTTAGGGTAGGGTAGAATATTATTTGGGAACAAAGTGACTACACCCTCCTTGAACATCTATATTATACTTTTTTATTAATACAACTTTTGACCAGGGGCCACTTCTTTTGCTTTCACTCTTTAAGCATTGCCTACTTTTACTACCTTGATTCACCCATCTTTTGGAAAGCATCTTCTTTTCGCCTCTTTGTCTTATGCATTTTATTATTTTCTTTTCTTTCTTAGGTCCCTTGTTTTTTCTATTTATTTGTTGTCAAAATTTAGCTCCTAGGCACTAAATTACATTCTCGTGAACCAAAGTTACCTTTTCCAATCTTAACAACCCCAACTTAGGCTTTTAGCCATAATTTGCATATTTTAGTCCAAGAAGGATAGGGTTAAAAAGAGGGATAAGAATTTAAAGGCTCATAGCTTGCAATGTGTTTCCCAAAGAAAGGTACAACGGGTCAAAGTTGGTGACTAAGGGTAACATCTATGTATAGGTAGGCCTTTTAGGATAAAGTGGAATTTCAATGTTGCAAAGATGGCCTAAGATCATCTCCCCAACCAAATACAATCAAAATTAAACTTAAAAGACTAATGGAGAAAGTTCTAGATGGTACACGAACACATGAGATTAATACAAATAAGCTCACTATACATGGCATGCAAACTCACCAAAGGCTCAATTGCCCCTCCTGCTAGAGACAAAAATAGAGTATCTACCAATTTTCACAAGTCAAAAGTTTGGAGTCAAAAAAGAGATAAAAAGAATTGTTACAATATCTCTCACGTCTATGACCTTAATTTTTGAAAATTTTTGGACGGAGGGGGTGTTCGCATTACATTTACACCATGCATAATTCGTTAACTATGGAAACAACCCAAGTCTTGGTCTCATATTTTGGCTTCATATGGGCAAACCAACCATATGGATACTTAGACTTCGCCAATGGTATGAGTGCAATCCCAAATCTACAATACCACAGGTACTCAGACTTCTCTTGCATTTATGGCCTTGATGCTATGGGTTCTCAAACTTCCCCTGTACCTGTGGCTCAAGACCCAATCACGACGAGTTTTCTTAAGAATGTCGTCACGCAATCTATCATAGAGAAGGCTCACCCAACATCATTATTAAAAGAAATAGTCCACTAAAAATGAAAATAATCAATTCACAAAATTTTTCATGCTTTGAGTGAACTAAGTTAGAGTATTGCAAACTAATGAATACTCATAAGGGTAGGGCCGCACCCCAAACTATAAGACTTGTAGTGACCTCACTACATAACACAAAAACATAAGAAGGGTTAAAGGGCTTCCTAAAACCACAGTGATAATTATGGTGTAGGCTGGAGAAACTTTTGCAATCCTGGAATAGTTGACACGATTGTGGTATCGCGATCGCGATCCCCAGACCGCAATTGCGGTACCTGAGGCATTTTACTTCTCTATTTTCCCCTATTTTCAACAAGGCTGTCATACTTCTTAAACTTGGTTTTCCCTTATTTTTGCTTCAGATACTGTCCAAAGCACCTACAAAACATCAAAAAAAAATTACTTATTCAAAAGCATAAAAATGCAAGTATGAAACCAATGGGTTTCCTCCTATAAAGCGTTTGATTTAACGTCGCAGCACGATGCCTTTTTATCTTCATTTATGTCTCCACTTAAAGGATTTGAATTTTTTGCCCAATTTTTTATCAATACATCTTTGAGGTGCATTGGGCAAATGTAGGGCATAATGAAACATGTTCTATCACGCCACTTAGAAAACTTAAACTATTTGCCCGATTTTGCATCAAACTTTCATGTGGACTCGTTAGGAAATAGTGAGAACATTAGAAGGAAACTAATTAGACATCAATCTTTAAGCTTCTTTTCCTTCAAGATTAGGGTCTTATCATACCCTTTTGGAAATACAAACTCTAGGATAAAAGGAAATAGTTAATTCTCACCCTTATTAAATATTTCCTCAACTGGATTAATTGTCATCAACTCTACCAACTTAATGTTGAGCAGTGGTTAGAATGAGGTCTTTTTCCTAATTCCGTAGTTGTCTCCATTTTGGTATCCTCACCCCGAAATTGACTAGAATCTTCATAAGGGTTTTGCTTGGCATTTTCTTCTGACTCTAGTACCATTTCTTTCCTTTTGGAATCATCTCTCACGTTTGGTCTAGTTGGTTTGGAAATCACCAAGGGTTTTTTAATATCAAGCTCATTTAGAATAGTGGGCATGTTTGTGGTGCTTTAATGATTAACTTTCATGCCCACGTCTTCTATCATCAAGATTTCCTTTCCAAATGCCTTGTTGGATTGGAGTATTAAAGTTGTTTCCTCCTCTACCATTGTTTTTAACTCCAAGATACGTATAAGCATTGCTTTAATTCCACTATTTCCTATGCTTAATTCTTCCCTTTTTTTTATCATAAGACCTATCAAATCCACAAGAAGAACTAAAAATCGGGTTAGCATAACGAAGGTAGGGGCATTTGGCAGTTACTCCAATGTCCATCTCGACCACCACATAGAGAACAACTATACTCCGTATAGGATTTAGATGGTGCACATATCTCTCTCCAAAGAGCATATCTGCAATATTTCCAAAAGTAGGGTCCACCATAATATAGACATGTATTGTCAAGATAGGATTTCCAACCACCGAACTCACTTTCATTCCAAGATGCCATAGTAAGATATAAACAAAAATAAAGAAAATCTGCCTACCACAAGAAATAAAATAAAATACTAAGAAAATATTGATAAGTATGAATCAAAGCAAATAAGCTAAAATTCCAAACTAACTCAATGAGCCAAATTGTTCCTCAGCAATAGTGCTATTTTTTTATAACGCTCAACTTATATGTCAATTTTAAGTACAAGGCGATCGTCATCAGTATATTTACCCAGCTTTGGAGTCGACGTCGAATCCACGTAGAA